>NW_027513174.1:0-254635 GCF_048772815.1 Callospermophilus lateralis
GACCTTTGTGCTTTTGCTATTCCTTCTCTTATTCTATACTTTCTGCCAAAATTTTCTTCAGAAACGAAAAACTCACTCCTTCCACAAATGACCTTCATAAAGGAAAATTTCTGTACATCTTCACCCCTTTGGTAAGGATTGTCAAGTCTTCTGTTATGACTTAAAAACTCTATCCTATTCTTTAATTTGATACTTCTGCCTGTTTTTCTGTCCTTTTGTTTAAAATTGTGATTTATAAGTGTATAGTTACAATAATGGTTTACATTGCTTCCTTGCCTTAGAACAAATAAGCTTTTTGCACACTTATCTATAAACCCCAATACTCATGCTTTGATTTTTCTTTGTATTCAGCTACATCACCAAGGTGGCTACAGGTCTTAATGCAAGCAGTTTCTGTTTGATCTGGTCCTGGCTTCCTCCCTCCCATGTATGGTGTCCAAATTTTTTTTGTGCTTGGTGAGACTTTTAGTGAGGTTACATCTCATATACCAGTTTTGATGTAATGAGATGTTTTTTGCAAATGTGGTGGACGTGATAAGTGGATGTGATATTGGGACTTCATGGGGATAAGTGACTGCAGTGTGTACCTGTCCTGCTATGAGGTCTTCTTCATGGTATAGAAACATTGTCTTATCCCTTGTTTACAAAACTTGAAATGATGGAGTATACAAAACCAAGCTTCATGTAGTTCTGATCTCAAAAGTTATGACCACTGCATGTCTACATTGTATAGAGCGTTTGCTTCTTTTCAGGGCTACTTTACTTTAGAGAACTCTAAAAATTTCTTTCATAACATATAAGTAAAAAAAAACAGGGCTGGGGATGTGGCTCGAGAGGTAGTGCGCTCGCCTGGAGTGTGTGTGGCCTGGGTTTGATTCTCAGCACCACATACAAACAAAGACGTTGTGTCCACCAAAAACTAAAAAAAAAAAAAAAAAAAAAAAATTAAAATTAAAATTCTCTCTCTCTGTTTAAAAAATAAATAAATAAATAAATATTTTTAAAAAAGAAAAAGAAAACAATGTTGGGCATGTTCAAATTTTCCAGAAAAATCTGAGAGCAACTATTAATGATTGACAGATAAGTAAACTGAGAATCCCCGAGTAAACTGATATATCATAGTTTATAAAGTTATTAAGTGCGAAAAGCTAAGATTCAAATGAAATCTAGTTAAGGTTTTATACCTAAAAAATACTATAGTATTTACAAAGTCTTACACCAAATACATTATGAGGCAAGGCTATTACTTTATTGGCTTCTCCATTTAATATTTTCATTTTAGAAACATTCTATTAGTAGTAATAATAGTATTTCTGATGATAAATATATAAGAAAATATTCAACACCTTCAACATCCACAATGTTCAATAGAAACCATGTAGAGTTTTTATACCTTTATATCAGATTTTTAGAAAAAGCATTTATAATCTGATAGTTAAAATCATTTTTTAAATTGTGGTAGTATAAACATTGTTGTAGCTGCATTCTTTTAGTATGCTGTGATGCCCTTAAGAATATGAATTCATGAAGAAAATGTTCTTTTTATACAAAATGGGATAATGCTCATCATTTAATAGAATGAAATCATGGCATATGCAAGTAAATAGATGGAGCTGAAGAATATTATGCTAAGTCAAGTAATCCAATCCCCCGAAACCAAATGCTGAATGTTTTCTGTGACATAAAATTTCTGATACGTAATGGAAAGGAGGGAGAAGCATGGGAGGAACAGAAAAAACTATAGATAAGGCAGCGTGGAGGAAGGGCAAGAAAGGGAGCATGGGGATAGGAAAGTGATGGAATGAGATGGATGTCATTATCCTAAGTACATGTATGAAGACATGAATGGTGTGACTCTGTTGTGTACAAGAGATATGAAAAATTGTACTCTATTTGGGTAATATGAATTACAATGCATTCTACTGTCTTTTATAATAAATTAGAATAAAATCTAAAAATTATGTAATAAAAGATTGTGAGCAAATTCAGAGGAAATCAAATATTTAAATACAAAAATAAAAAAGCATGTTTATATATGTTGAAATGTTGTATATATTCCATTGTGGAGTTTGTAATACTCAAGAATAACTGTAACATATTATGAAAAAAAAAACCAAATACTTTTTAAGCAACTAAAATATATTCATTTATTAAAAAATAATATATTGTCTCATTTAAATCTATTCTTTGAGATACAGAAAGACAGAATACAAAGAGTGATTATGAAAGTAAAACAAAATAGGTAGAAGTGGAAAACTAAATATACAAATGAAGAAAGAAGTCTTAATGCACTAGAGAATCCACACTAAAAATAAGAAAAGTAGTGAATGCATGATAAGACAGTGAGGAATGACAGATTATGTATCCTCTGATAAATCTCTGAAAACTTACTTTCTTGGGATAAAGATAACATATGAAACTATTTCTCACAAGTTTAGACACGATTTTGTAATTACTTATTCATGAAAGTTTATTAAACAATATCAATTCTAGATACTTCCTGAAATTTTTCTCCAAGTCGATTAAATCTAATATATATTTTAGAATATGTATGTGTATGTGCACTATAGAACACTATGTATAAATTTATATATGTTTTATCTAAGGTTAACTTTTATATGTATGTGAAATAATTTGATTCTTTTATATTTTTCTAAATTTAATGGTAAATAAAATATTTTTGTAGAAAATATAATGTGAGTGATATGTTTATTTTAAAGTGTCTGAATTTTTTTTACATAACTGGCTTTGTAAAGCCAGTCATTTCTATATTTTAAATAAAAGGTGTGTTTGAGGGGGCTGGGGATACGTCTCAAGCAGTAGTGTGCTCACCTGGCATGTGCACGGCCCTGAGTTCGATCCTCAGCACCATGTACAAATAAAGATGTATCCACCAAAAACTAAAAAAAAAATATATAAAAATCTCTCTCTCTCTCTCTCTCTCTCTCTCTCTCTCTCTCTCTCTCTCTCTCCTCTCTCTGTCTCTCTCTCTAAAAAAAAGATGTGTTTGAATAAAAGCATTTTAAGAAAGCCTCCACTCAATGATGAATAAAATTCCCTATTAAAGAGTATTGACCATTTTTATTTTTTTTAGTAAAAAATGTTTCCCATAAAAAGAAGAAATGGATGTTAGCCCATCACAGTACGCTAAATCACCTTGCATAAAAACTTGTGGCAGGGATGCTAAGAAGATTGTATTTCAAAGCACAGTGGATCTCAAACATCAAATAAAATTCTAGGCTTCATGAAATCAAAAGAAAAGATTTTACCAGCATTTTCTATTTACCACAGAGCCTTCTCTCAAAGAAGTAGGCAGTCCTATGCTAAGTATTTAATAGCATACCCTTGGTGTCAACATTTCCTATTCTTCTATAACAATCACTGGAGGTCCAGATTTCCCCTCACAGTCAGAATTCTATTTTCTTCTATAGGGTATGCTCACAAAGCAAAACAAATAGGATTTCATGGAAAAGGACTTTTTAACTTATATTTTCCTTACCCATTTTTCTGGAAACAAACAGAAGGCATCTGTCTTCAAAATTGCTTTCACCATAGTTTACTACAATTTTCTAATCCCAATATTGGACTGCAGGAATCTCTTTTTTGGGAACCAGTGTTGAGGGTCTTCTGCTGCCAAACAGAGGCCTCACAAGCCATGCGGAATGTGGATGATCCACGTCATGTCTTGTGAACTGCATGGCTTACACATTTGCTTTCCAAAAGAGTTAACCTGATGTGATCTAAAAGGTCCTGTATTATATAAAATATGATTTTCTTTGAAATTGGCTATCTTTATTCAGCTCAGCTTGTGCGCTGCTCCTAATGGTCTCTCCATTAATATCAGTGAAACACAAAATAGCAGTGGGCCTCAACCAATATTTCTCATCTGTTTCAATACAAACATTCTTCAGGACTACTTCAGCATTTTTTGTATAAAAAGCCCAACCATCTTAAATAGGTTAATATACCAGTGGATTATAATGCCCAATTCTTATAGCTTTATGACTCTAATTAGCTTAAATGGTTATGTGTGTATGTGAGTGGTTGTACCTGTGTCATTTAGGGTTAAGAATGTTACATTTTTGTAATCAGGGTATTTCTAGTTCCACTCAATCTTGGGGAAGTTCAAAGAGATTTTTATGCACACATGCCATCCAGCCACAGAGACCTGTGAACATCTCTTGCTGAGGCACATACATGGAAAGATGCACACTCATTAAAACCCTTTTCACCACAGATATCATTAAAACACCTCACATTTAGAAACAGGTGCATGACCCACAACTCACTGCCATCCCAACAAAAACACAGATGCATAAATCACCTTTATCCCTGCTTTCCCCGAATACACACACCACCACTTCCTTTCTAAGAAAATATATACATACCCACAAATACACCTGCCTGTTATCACCCAGGTATTGACGGTCATGCAATTATAATGTATACTTTCCAAATGCAGGCTTATACATTCCTATATACTCTACACTTCCTGAAGGCATGCACATGATATAACCAAACACTGAGTATGCATTCACACAGAAATACAACATACAACCCCCCTACACACACACACACACACACACACACACACACACACACACACACAAAATAAACCCTATTTGTCATCAGAAGTCACATAAACAAAACCATAAGTACGCTGGAAAATCTCACAGACTTAATCCTCTCATGAGAAATACAATATACACAACACCTTGCTTCTGTCTCTTCTTGCTTTACACAGAATTTAAAATACACTGCAGAGCAGATAGGCTTAACTGAACTTTCCAACAAAAACCAAAAGACGACAAATTCTTCACAACAGTACCAACAACATTCTCCAGAATAGACAACAGATTAAGTCATAAAACAAACCTTAACAAATTTTAAAAGCTAAAAATCATTTGAAATAACTTTTTTTCTGAACACAATGTAATAAAACTGGAAACCTACAACAGGTGGAACTTCAGAAACATCCTGCATATCTGCGATTATAACAAAAAGCTCTCAAATAGCAGGGTCAATGACAAACAGAATGGAAATTTTTAAAGATTCTTGAGAAAAATGATAGAAACACAAAATAGAATCCCTATATCATAGAGCAGAGGCAATTTTAAGATTAGATCAGTACATACCTATATCAAAAAAGAAAACAACCAAGAATTCCTCTTCAAGGAGGTAGAAAATCAAGAACATGCCTGACCCAAAGCTAGTAGAATAAAAAATACTAAACATCAGAGAAGAGGTAAATAAAATAAAGATTAAATATTATTTTAAAAATATCAACAACAGAAAGAATTTACTTACTTACTTACTTACTTACTTATCCCTAGGATTGAACTCAGAAGCAACCACTAACTGAGAGATGTCTCCACACCTAGTTTGTTTTTTATTGAGAGACAGGGTCCCATAGAGTGGCTCACTGCCTTACTTTTTTTGAGGCTGTCTTTGAACTTGCCTTCCTCTTGCCCCTCCTTGAGGATCTAAACTGTTCATGTCAATGGTTAAGAGTACAGCTTTGCCATTGAACTCACTTAAGCAGTGGAAAGATCATGATGCTGTATAATATGAGCATTCCCAGACGTGATACGTACGGACATCTTCGCATTGGGTTTGTCCACAGAAAGCATGAGACTCACCTTTCAGGACTCTGCTTGGTGCATGTTTTGGCTTCTTCGCTTTTTTGGTGGAGGTTTTCTGTTGGAGACTAAACTCAGAACATCATGCATGCTCAGCAAGTGCTTCCCCATGGAGCTGTGCCACCAGCCCACCTTGGCCTTTCTTGGTGATCAGAGAAAGTGTCTGTTGGACTCTATTTTTAATGACTTACTGGGAAACTTCATGTCCTCTGATTCTACCTCTTCTTCAGGTCCAGTTGAAGGCAAAGGTGCTGTGGCGAGCCATCCCCCTTTTCATCTTCTTAGTCTGCTGTCAGGTCAATCCGGTCTCCTGTGCTTTTGTTGGGGAAAGGGGGAGGGGGGGAACCATGTGCCACTCCTTTGGTTTCTACTTGTTTCCAGATCCTTTGTTTGGTATTATGGCCTCAGATTCTGTGGACCGTTTCTACTGGATGTGAGGGATTCTGGCCTCCAACAGCGGGAGGCTTCGACTCACTGTGCCTCTTTTCTGCTGGACCAGCACCATTTAGTTAAACTACAGCCTTTCTGTGGAGCTCAGAGAATGGGCAGCTCTGTGGCCTGGAAAGTCTGCATGTGCCACGTCAAATAACATGATCAACGGTGCATTCAGCCTGGGAAACACCATCTTCTTAAGAGTTGGGTTTGAATGCAATACAAAACCTGGAAGAGCAAGAGAAGTCTCTGCTTGAGAATTTCTGAAAACTTAAAAAAACTAGAGTGTTTGAAATCCCTGAAATGAGATGGTGAGTCCATATTGAATACTCTCCAGAACTCTCTATTGGTTTCTCAGCTGCATCTTTTTCATATCTACAGGTGAAACATATGGATCAAAACCATGAGTGACAGTGGAGGGTCAAATCTATTCAGTCACCTGTGTGTCTAGAAATGATTTTCTTGTGTATGTTGATGGTGCATTTGATGAACACGGTTTAAAAATGGGGTTCCAAAGAGGTTCCAGTCACTCAGAATCAGAGCTCATCTGAACATGATGGAAAGAGAAGGTTGATTCCCAACTAGACTCAAATGTGCCAGCCCCATCTGCAGACTCAGGAAATGATTGGAATGTTCTCCAGTTTTATGAACTGATGAAGGACGGGCCTCTCTGTCCAGCCAGAATGGATCTGTCCATGGGGATGGGAATGCAGTAGGCTCTTGAGGGGTACGTGACTTTCCAAACAGAATGACATGGGGTCTGGTGGGCTCGACAGAGAAACTGAGTTGTGTTCTTATCTTTGGTTTTGGGGGGTTATGCTATAATTGCTGCCAGCAACCTGAAGCCCATCCAATGTGGAAAAGGGGTCTCATTCAATTGTGTAGGTTCATTTTATTAAATAATGTCTTGCTTTCTTGAGCTCACAGAGGCTTTGTGGCTGCCCGTTTCCTTAGGCACACTCATGGAGCTCGGTATCTCTGCAATGGTCAACTTGGGCCTCATCATGCAGCTCTTGGCTTGCACCAAGATGATTGAAGTGGGTGACACCCCAAAAGACCAAGCCCTCTTCAACGTGAGCCCAGAACTTTAAGAAAGATCATGGGTAAATTTCTGGTGTCCAGTTGAGAATTTGAATTGGCTCTAAAATTGGGGCATTAAAACCGCCCAGTTTGGCCTGTGTGCTTTGCCTGCCGACCCTGTAGGTGCTCCATGGCCTGTTAGTGAGAGAGCACTTCTGGGTGGTGCTGGGTATGGGGGAAGGCCAGGCAGGGCAGGGGAGGGCCGGAATGCCCCAGAGGATGGACTTGAAGGATCAGTGCATGGAGGTCACCCCTTCACCAGCCATGATTTCCATACCTCACGAAGGAGGTGACATCTACTTCAGAGCTGTCATAAGAATTCAATCAAAGCCAGATCCTGTGGAGTATGCCTCTAATTACAGCAGCTTTGGAGGCTGAGGCAGAAGGATCACTATTTGGAGGTCAACCTCAGCAACTTAGTGAGGCCCTAAGCACCTCAGTGAGACACTGTTTCTAAATAAAATAAAAAATGGCTGGGGATGAGACTCAGAAGTGAAGCACGTCTGCTCAGTCCTCAGTATAAAAAAAAAAGAGGATTAAATTAAATAATCACTCTCACAGTGCCTAACACATGGTAGTTATTTAGCAAGAGCTATTTTTCTTCTGTATTTAAAAGGATTTAATGAGCAAAAAGGTGATCCTCTCAGTCCAGCTCTGCTGTTGATTAGATATTTTGATGTGGAAGAAATTTAGATAATATTTCTGGAGTCTCAGTTTCTACATGCTGTTAAACTAGGTTAAGAGTATTGGCTGTATCAGCCCCAATAATGGGGGCCAGCCTCAGAGTCAGCCAAGCCTACCCTCTGTTAAATGGAATGTGCTATTTAGAAAACAATATTTACAATTTTCTACTCTGCCATCTTCCATACAGCATGTCTTTGAGATCTTAAGTTAGTAGGTTAAATAATTCAGTGAGAAATCCATCTAACTTAAATTGTGAGTTTCAGACACAAATCAAGATTGTAGAATATTTTTATGTATTAATGCATTAATCATTAATGAATTAAGTAATGCATTATTAAATATTAAGTAATGCATTTATTATTCAATGCCTTAAATTAATGCATTATCCTTCTAAGGCACTAATAAGTGGTTTTCTTTTTTAAATTTTTATTTTTGACATTTTATAATATACTTGGCTTAGTGCAGTGGTGCGCACCTCTAATTCCAGCAGTTCGGGAGGTTGATCCTGGAGCATTGTGAGTCAAAGCCAACCTCAGCAACAGCGAGGCCCTAAGCAGCTCAGTGAGACGCTGTCTCTAAATAAAACCAAAATAGTGCTGGGGATGAGGTTCTGTGGTTGAGTGACGCTGAGTACAATCCCTAGTACCAAAATCAAAACAAACAAACAAAAAATTTGCATTATTTTTCTACAGCCCAAATTGGGTGTTTTTTCTCTTTCTCTCTTTGTTTTTAATATTTTTTTATGCAGACCTGAAAATGGAACTCAGTGCCTCTACCACTGAGCTACAGCCTCAGAAGTTTTCTCCTTACCGTTGACAATTTTTTAAAAATGTTTTCCCATATTAAGAATTCAAGATCATTTTTTAAAAAAAGAATTTAGGATGACTGGTCTGAAGTTTAGTAAAGCACTTGCCTATGGGCAGTGTCAGTATTTATCATCTATATTCCTGCCACACTCTGCTCAAGATTTTCTTAGGACCCTAGTGTTTGGCATGATTGTCACCATCGGCCAGTCCATTATGGATGTGATGATAGGAATGGACAGGGACCCCCTCAAAGATGGGTTCTGGGATCTGCCTTCTGATCACCACTCAGGTGAACCCCCACTCTCACCCCGCTTTCTGAGTGACCCTGTTGTCCCTCTTCCTCCTCAGCAGTACTCAGCCAGACCTGGGGCCATTCCAGGCTCAGGGCTAGGCTCAAGGCTAAACACTGGCCTGAGCAGGGTAAGGCCCCGGGTTAGAGGCTGGTCACCGCCCAAAAAGAAATCAATCAAATAAAGACACTGCGCCCATCTACAATGAGAAATACTGAAATCAATAAAGGCATGCTGTCCACCTGCAAACCCCAAAACAATTAAGAAACAAAAAAAAATATTGGGGCTGTGGCTAAGTGGCAGAGGTTCACCTGGCATGTACAAGGCCTTGGGCTCGATCCTCAGCACCCCATAAAAATAAAAAAAAGATGTTGTGTCCACCTCCAACTAAAAAATAGATTTAAAAAAAAAATAGAGAATTGAAAGACCCTGGCTTTTGCTTCTGAATTTTCATGAGGCAGATTGAGGAAGGGTCTCTTATTTGGCCCTCATAGCAGAGAGCCCTGTCATTGAAGATGGAAGGAACCAGGGCACTGGGGCCAGTAACACAGAGTTCACTTCTATTAATTAATTTATTTTAATTCCGCAGTTCTTTGTGGCAGGCTTCATCGTCTTCCTTTTGCATGAGCTTCATTATAAAGGGCACGGCCTGGGCTCTGGCTTTTCCCTCTCCATCTCAAGCAACATTTGTGAAACCATCCTGGAGAAGGCCTTCAACCCCACCACCATCAACACCGACCAAGGTAAGGGCCCTCCCTCCCATTGGGCACATCTGCTGGAAGTTTTCATGTATGCAGAGTATTCTTCTGGGGGAAAATAACTGTTTCAGAATCATTTCTTCTGAATTTTCAGTGTGCAAATGTTTAAAATTATAGCTGAGTGCAGAAGCTCAAGCCTATCATCCCAACAGCTCAGGAGGCCGAGGCAGGAGGATCACAAGCTGGAGGCCAGCCTCAGCAACTTATTGAGGCCCTTCTCTAAATAAAATATAAAAGTAACTGGGGACAGGGCTCAGGGGTTAAGTGGTCCTGGGTTAAATCCCTAGTACCAAATAATAATAATAATAATAATAATAATAATAATAACTATAATTATTATTATTATTATTATTATTATAACAATAACAACAACAACACTTACAATCAAAATGATATCTAAACTTTCATGTCCTCTAAGAATATTTCAAGGACAGTTAGCATGCCACAGAGTAATCCTGCCTCAAATTTCTTAGCAGGAACCTGCACTGAAAAGATAAAGAAGTGTTGATTTTAGTCTATTGTCTTCTGGTGGACATTTCAGTTCTTTCTCAGTCACAGTTAGCATCGAAATGAATATCCTTGGGCAATCATCTGCACATATTTTAGCAGTTGTTCTTAGCGAATAAGATTCTAAACATAAAATTTCTACACCAAACCACTTGTTCAGGCAAGGAGCAGTTAGTTCAATGATTACAAGTTCAAGGACAGCCTTAGCAAATAAGTGAGACCCTGTCTCAAAACAGTCATGAGTAGAATGACTGTTCCTGGGTTCAACCCACAGTATTGCCATTTTGGGGAGGAAGGCACTGGGGATTGAACTCATGGACAGTTAACCCCTGAGCCCCGTCCCCAACCCTCTTTTGTATTTTATTCAGAGACAGGGTCTCGCTGAGTTGCTTAGAGCCCCAATTTGGCTGACATTAGCCTCCAATTTGCAATCCTCCTGCCTTAACCTCCAGAGCCACTGGGATTGCAGGCATGCACCATGACACCTGGCTTACAAATCTTAATAAAATAAAAATTGAAAAACATGTGAAACTTCTTAGAAGAGGGAAATTGACTTTTTTTTCTTTTCTTTTTCTTTTGGCCTCTGATCCCTGAATCTGTTTTTTGCTGGGAAGTCTCTCATGGAAAATATTTGTGTGCATTTTTTGTGTTTTTTTGGAATTGACTGTGGAGCTGGTCCTTGGCTTTCAGTGCCATGACATCAAATTGAGGAAACTGCAGATGCGTCCCTGCAGGGTGCCTGAGAGATCCCATGGGAAAGACTGGACCCCAGGTAGGAGTGTCGTTGACACTTACAGAAGAATAGGCAAAGGTGACACGAGACTCTTCCTAGAATTTCAGAAAATCTAAGGTGAATTGAGGATCTGGGGGCAAAGCAGCTGGGCCCCAGCTGTGGATGTGGCGGTGAAATCTGGGTAGGAGTTTAGGAGTCTGCCAAGACCTCCTGGCTTTGGCGGGGGGCTGCCTTCAAAAAGAGTGGGAGCAGTGGTGACCACAGGGGACCAGTCAGTGAAGGCTTGGGCCATGGCAGCCAGCCAGAGGATCACTTTGCTCTGGAGCAGGATGGTGAGTGAGGGGACAGTTTTGAAGGAATGATTTGCTGTCCCTTGGAGACAGGCTGAGAAAATGTCTGGCAAGGTGGCAAAGTCATTAAGCCTGAGTCAGCCAGTGTGACATCAGAGTGAGGGCCTTAGGACTTAGGGAGAGATAAAGGCCACAGACAACTGAGACATGGAGGTGGCTGCCTTGGCCACCTCTGGTACCTCGTTGGGGCAGAGATCTTACCTGGGGGGCTTTGAGTGGTGCTGTAAGGAGCCAAAATGGTGGAGCCACGGGGACAGCCCCAGGACGGGCAAGAGGATGGTGGAGCAGGCTCAGGTAGCTTTCAGCTGAAAGGCTTTCCTGTTAGCAGGAGTGCCACCACGGCTCAGCTTGTGACCTGTAAAGTGGGGTGTGGAAGGGACCCTAGAGTGGAGAGTGCAGTTGGTCCTTCTTCCCTGAGGTTTGGGACAGTCCAGGCTGGGAGGGAGGTGGACAGTACAGATGTCACATGGCTCTTGCCCCCATAACACTAGTGCATGAAACAACCCATTTCCTAGAGATCAGAGGGTAGTGATTTGCAAGAAGTGACCATGTTAAACATTCAGAAAGCTTCTAAGGCCCACACCCTGCCATTGATGTCACCCACCTTTCATTTCAGACATTTGTCAGTAAGGTGCTGTTAAGCACTAGGCGCTTCTGTGGGTGCTAATAATACAAAGGGATAGAACGTAAGGTGTGTGAGCGTCAGCGTCATCCCAGGGCCCCGGGGTCAGAATAGAGCACAGAAGGAAGATGGGGTGACTGGGGAAGAGTGATACAGGTCCATCTAGAGAACCTGGCGGGTGCAAAGGCCCTGGGGCAGAGATGAGTTGGTCTGTTTGAGGGTCCACTTATGGCTCAGCGGAGCAAGTGCAGGGATTCAGAGAGGTCATTGGTGGCAAGAGGATCCAGGACAAGTCCCTACTCTCTCCTACTGAGATTGCTGAACTTCCTCCTTTACAAAATGCTCAAGGTTTCATGTCTCCAGATTCTTTACCATAGAAACATCAGCGGTTGTCCTACACAGCCACAGGTGGCAGGGAGAGGGGCTGTAAGAAGACCACCACGGGTATGCCAGGGGGCCAGGGAAAGCTAGTACAGCGTTTCTGTCACAGATATCCTGTCCATGTGGTCTACAGGACTAATGGCCCATCTGAGTGGCCATCCAGAAGGTGACACGAGTCCTGCTGTTCCAACTCTTGGGTAACAGGAAAATGCAGTCCCAGGGAGAGACTGGGACATCTGAGTCCCCAGCTATTAGCCACTCTGCCCACAGATGCCACGTTTAGTAAAGCACCGACCTGGGCTGCAGGGGCCATGGTGACAGCATTTCCCACTGTGTTCTTGTTCTAAAGTGAGTCTCATGCCATTTCTGAAGTGCTCAGACCTTGGTGCCCTGTGCTGCAGTGTCCCTGGCTGGTCTGTTGCCTTTTCCTCAGGCCAGGCCCCTTTCTGCCTGTTGCTGAGGCTAAGGTAGGAGGATATCAACTTGGAGGCCAGCCTCAGCAACAGCAAGGCCTCAGCAACTCAGTGAGATGCTGTCAGTGAATGAAATACAAATAGGCTGGGAGTGGGGCTCAGTGGCTGAGGGCCCCTGGGTTCCAACCTTGGTGCAAAAAAAATCCAGATCATCACCCTGTGACTGTTGGTGCATGAGTCTCCTGGCTGAGTCTCCTGGCTTATTCTGTTCTCCTGCCTCTGCTTTGGCCAGGAGGAGGCCCAAGACCCAGCGGAGTCCAGCCCTTTGTTCTTCCCTTCATGTTTGTATCCTACTCTGCCAACAGGCATGGAATTGGAGGTCGCCATCTTGCACTGTTCCATCCCTGGGCCACGAACACAGACAAAGTCCCAGCCCTTAGAGAGGTTTTCTCCCACCAGAATCACCTCTACCTCAGGAATCTCATTGCCTCCATCTTTGTCATTGCTGTAATCATCCATTTCCAGGTATGTCCAGCAGAAGCACAAAAAGTCTGCATTTTTTTTTTTATTTTTTGGTACCAGGAATGGAACCCAGGGACATTGAACTCCTGAGCCCCATCCCCAGCCTTTTTTTAAATTTTATTTAGAGACAGACTCTCACTGAGTTTCTGAGGCTGGCCTCCAATTTGCAGTCCTCCTGCCTCAACTTCCAGAGCTGTTGGTGATGACAGGCCTGTGCCACTGTCTCTGGCTTCAGTATAATTGTTTGTTTGTTTTTTGTTCTGTTTACATATGAATGGCTGTAGAGTGGATTCTGTTATATTTTGAAACCAGTTTTTCTGGTTTCTTTCTGTGTGTTCCTCAAGCTAAGTGGGAGTGAGGGAAAAGGCAGATGCTCTCCAGCAATGTCAGAAAGTTAGTATTCAATATTTTAAATAAAAGAAAAGGCAGGAATATTTAAAATAGTTTTGATTATTAGATGCATATAAAAATTAATATGTAGTGTCCAGGCCTGATGTGGTGGTACATACCTGTAATCTGAAAAATCATAGAGGCTGAGGCCTTGAAGGATCACATCTTTAAGACCACCCTTGGTTACTAAGAGAGACCAGTTCTCAAAATAAAATATTGAAGAATTGTGAATACATATGAATGATAAAGCACCCCTGGTTTCAATCCCCAGTACCATATAAAACAGTAGTTTTCATACTTTAGACCCAAATCAGCATCCTCCACTCTATCTGCAACTATTTAAAGTTCTAAAAGGAAATAAATTTAGCCATACATACTACTAGTTGACTGATATTGACCATAATCTTGAAATATATACATAGAAACTTGAAATATGTACTTGAAATATATACATAATCTTGAAATATATACATATACACAATGTATTAGGTGTTCCCATTATTTTTTTCCAATAGCAATGAGAGAGGGAGAAAAACCAATTTAGTTTATGGGGCTACTTCTCTCTTTTCAGGACTAATGAATCAAATATTAAAAGGCTTTAGTGTTTAATTGATTATCATTTATGAAATCAGAATGATATGCATTCTGTGATTTTTTGCTTAATCTACATTGGAAACTTTATTTTTTCTGACTATCAGCATCTGTACACACCACAACACCCCACTCTATTTTTCAATAGTTACAAGTACCTGTGTTCATGCTTCATCAGTTAGTTATTCCCTTTTAAAAATAATTATGTGTTGCATTCTTTGTTTACAGAAAATTTATGAAGGTTAAAAACCAGTAATAATTTTCACAAATTTGACTTTAAAATAGATTTCATCACAAAACACACACAAGAAGTAAGAATGCTTTCTTTCTCTAATTTATTAGCCTTTCTAACATCCAATATCAGGACATGAATGCTGCTCATGGAGGGATGTTCTTACCATCAAGAACAATCAATACTACTTTCTTCTATCCCATCAAATATTACAAAAGTGCACATTTTACTGTGTTTCATATGCAGAACTTGACTTTCCATTATTTGTTTAGTGGGTTTTTGCTTTCTTTTTTATCACTTTGTTTTTCCTGTATTTTCCAATACTCATTTTTTTGTGTGAGAGGTATGAAAAATAGATCACTAGAATTTTCTAACTTTTTCTGTATTCAATCATTTGATTACTTACTAGCTAATATTTCTATTAAAGCATCATTTTAAAGGTAGGACTGAGGTAAGCTAACAAAACTATTTTCAAGGTCTACTGCAGAATCAGCATAACTTTCTTGAGCTCTGTAGTTAGAACCACAATTTCTGTCCACAAACTGTGCTCTTTTTGTTTTATTTTTTTTTCTATATTGAGTAACTCTCTTTGAAATGAGGCACAGAAAATTGCTTTTTTAGAATTTTATCATTAATGAAAAATCTATTATTATTTATCATTAATTGACAGTCTGCTTACAATTTTTTCTTTAAATCTTGTGGTTATTCTGTATGTATCATCTATAATCTATCATTAATGATAAATACTTGGGTTCTATTCTTGCTTTATTGAAGCTGACCATAGTTTTTTTCTTTTAAGGATATTCTATTTGGTTAAAGCATAACTTCTTGAGAAATTCTGTAGATATGTTTAGCATGTTTAAATATTATTTTCTTGAATATAGCATTCAATCAAAATGGAATATTTCCAGACCAGATTTTCTTTCCAGGATATACATGAAAGAAACTGGATAAAATATGGAAAATAATATCCATGTTTTTCAGACACTAAAAACAGGCATAGCAGGTGAGTGAAACCATAAGAAATAAGTGTAGACTGGTTAGGTGAACTATAACTTTATTTTTAAAATTGTTCTTAATAAGTGTAGTTTGATAATCTGCTGTTAAAAATTATTGGTAAAGGGGAAGTAAGAATAGTTAAATTATACCAGTGTAAGAAAAACTTGAGGTCTGGCAGCTGAGAGTAGACTGTGGAGAAAAATTCATGTTATAATAGGGAAGAACATCCCACATTCTCTTCACCCTGTCACCTACTTAATCTCACCAAAAACCACCAAGACCCTCAGAATAAAAGGTTTCAAGTTCAGTGGTCACACTCTCTCCAAATACAAAAAGCAGTTACAATTCAACTGAACACAGAAGCTTGTGTGCAAGTTACGAGGATCTGAGACATTTTATAAAACGTTAGGTTAAAGATGATTCTGTTTTTTTTTCTTTTTTTTTTGTATGTGTGTGTTTTATTTTGTTCTGAGGGTGTGGCTATTCCTTGGTTACCTTAACTCAACAAAGAAACTGTTATATTTTGATGAAATATCAGTGGCTGACCCACATTAAAAAAAGAGAAATATTTTCAAAATTTTAAAAAAGCCTAATTACAAATATATATACTGCTTTCTCCCTCCACATTATGCATTTTAACGTTTTTTTTTAAGTTTTTATTTTATTTTCTATTTTTAGTTCTGAAAATTAGACAGTAAAAAAGCTTCTGGGAGAATTTACAACCAATTGCATGAGGGTCTGGGAAGCTGAGAGCCTGGAGCAGGGCTGGGAGGAGCAGACAGAAAGGAGTCTTCCTCTTAGTCACTGGAGGCCAACTATAAATAAAAAGAGACAAAAATCAATAATTGTTTGTAAGCCAGGAAATGACACAGATTATCAAGTTAGTATGAGTTATGAAAATTTCATTTAATCAAGAAAATGGAAAAATCATGAACAGGATTAGAAAAAATAGGTGTAAAATTTATTTTTAGAAGTTTATTTGTGAAACACAAAAAATAAAGATGAATTTTATCTTATGACTTTAAATGGAAGGTAGAGAGTTATGCAAGTCATAAAGTACTTCACAAACCTTTCTTCAGTTACAAAAGCATAATAAATGTATAGCTTCTACTTATTTTACTCTTTATCATCCTTTGCATTTCGCCTAGGGTCACACTTGTAGAGTGTGACCAATAACTAAGCAAATAACTAATCAAGAAGATAATCACGAAGTTACACTTTTCTCAGAAAACCCCAATAAATTTCAGAGCAAAGAATTGATACAACACCTATTCATTCCCTTCTTTGGGAAAAGGTCCCTTTATAAATCATATAGAAGGAGAAATTGGCAATCTTTTAACAAAATGTTACTGGAAATAAATATGAGTTAGCTTCATTTAGAAGTAAATGGAAATAAAATAGCATCATTTTACAGTATCTTTCAGCGTTAGCCTTGAAAAATGAAAAGTGGTAAAAGCTCTTTCTAAAGAGAAGAATACTTGGCAGCACACTTCACCCTTAATTACACTGTAAAAAATGTTACCTCAGCTAAGAAGGTACATAAACTTACAGGAAGAAATTAAGACTTTTCAAGAGTCTAGAAGGAACTTTTGAAGACTATAAAATTTGGGGGGTACAGTAATCGGGATTGATCTCTGAAAGAGATAATGCAGTGTAAATATCATGAGATTTCATGCTATCAAATACCAAAGCAAATATATCATGGACATTGTACAAGACAACCAAGTTGACAACTTGACTTCGCTAGTTGTATTTATCCAGCCTCTGATGATGCACAGGATGAATGAGGACTGAGTACCATAGTGGTTTCCAGTCACTGCATTTTATCTATCAAATACTTCTTACAAATATCCAGCCAGTTAGGAAGAGAGGTCTATTCCTAGGTTCTTGTGACAGCATCATTCTTTTCATCATTCTCTTATCATAAATTAAAAAGTGGACCTCTTTTAATGAAGAAATAATTTTAACAAGAAAAACCCAAACTTTTTTTTTTTTTTTTTTTTTTTTACATTTTGCTTTTAGGGACAATAAATCATAAGCACGCACCATTAATAAAGTGCCAAGGGATCATGCATAAAAGTGAATGAGACCACAGTTAACAAAAACAAAGATATTATATGGGTCAATGACCATGTTATTCACTGTATTTTCACCTACAAAAAATAAATAAATAAAAAGGTACTGGCCTGGTAGAATTCTGGAACAGGTGATGATGTTGCTTATACTTCTTAAATTACATAACATTATATCAGTTTGTGCTACCAAGAGATAGACTACATAGATCCAGGAGCTAGACTGTCACAGTTGAAGATTCTTCATTCTCTATCACTCCCATTAACCCACTTGGCAATTACATTATCTTACACCATGCTTCCGCATCCTCTAGTTTTAGAAATCCTAATTATTTAAGAGGACACTATTCCACCGGGATGTCTAACAAGATTGGAACTAAAATTTAAACTGTACCTGAGGACTCAAAATTCTATGTACTAAAGAAAAAAAAAAAAACAGAAAGCAAGAGGGGAAAGTACAATCCTAGCTAGGTCAATTCACTCTCCTTATCAGAAGGACATTGATTCCATGTTGCAATGGAGATAAGAACTCAGATGATTCAATTTGAAAACAGATGATCTAATTCTCTTCTTTTTAGTACTCACTTTCCATACAGGAATTGTAAAAAGACCAGTGAAGTAGTTGTGTCTTGAGAAAATCATTGTGAGGAGGCTCAATTGATTTGGGCATATGTATGAGTTTCACTCAATCAGCTAAGTTGTAGAGACCAAAAGAAGTCCATTTAGGGGATCTAAAAAGAAGAGCAGAAAAAACACAAGATGACATTAATTTGACATTCAGTCTACACAGCTGTCAAAACTGTAATTAATTGCCCTGTTTTCCTTTTTATAAGTTTTTTTTTTCTTTCAGGAACAGACTCTCACCAGTACCATAAACTAAGTACAGAACTTTGACTGAAAAGCGAATTTTACCCTAACCCTAACCCTAACCCTAACCCTAACCCAAACCCTAACCCTAACCCTAACCCTGTGCTTTATGGCACCATAAGGACAGAAAGATTCATTTCCCAGACAATTGCTGAAAGTGGTCTTTTCAAAATATTTTCATCAGTAGAAGAGAGTTTTTCTGGCTATGACCATTCAAGGCTTCCAACACTCAAGACTGTTTGAGACTCATGTAAATCACACTCTATGTCTCAAGTAGGACCCAATATGAGAGTGCAAGACAACTCCAAAATTTTACTTGGAGTAAGCAGAAGCCTCCTTTGAGATAAGACTGCAAACCCAGATTCTGTGCACCCAAACAAGCTCCCTTCCGTTTATTTCCATTGTGCTGATCTGAAGCACCCTACCTTAGAGACTTCCAAGATGCCTAGTCATGGTCTTAATCTCCCTCTTTGGGAGCCCTAATTAGAACTCAAATGCATCCTTCATCTGACTCCATACTTTCTGTTTTCCAGAAGTTCTTTGAAGTCTTTTGTCACTGGATATCACCTCCTTTTTTCATTGTGAATGTTTATCTCATTTTATGCTTCTATTTTACTGTTACTTTAATTCATTGTGCGTAAAATAGAATTGTATATTTGAAGATCCAGGTCTCTAAGTAAAATAGTTAGCTTAGTTTATGGGTTTATAATACACAGTCAATAATGTTCAATACATTTTAATATGAATTTAGATCCATGATTATAATTGGAGGAAATAAAATAGGCTTTATAAGGATGTAATTCTGCACTACAAAATTATCATTTTGTTTCACAAAGGATAAGAATTTTGGAAGATAACATGACACCAAAAAAAAAAAGAATCACTATTTTTTATATATAGTTGTGCTTGAAAGAGAATAAAAACGTCACTATAAATTGATAATATAATATAAAAAAAGCATTATAACCATGTTCTTTTTTTTTTGACAAAACATATTTGAAGCAAAAATACCAAATCCATTAATCTCCTCCAAATACAATACAGTGAATAGCATTTCTACAGAAAATATATAATTATAATGATATTGTGTAAATTTTTCAGATATAGATATAGAAGCTAAAAACACTAATATTCTTTCTCAAGAAACATTTAATTTGAAGCATAGTTCCATAAATCTTCAAATATAATTAAATTTTATTTATTATACACAGATCAGTACATCACAAATGACCAAATACCTGGAAATAATTCCTTTGATATTTCTATTTCCTAGACAATAAAGCAAGCTTTAATATATTATATCTTCTACCTTTTCAGTGACACATAATTTTGAAATTTTAAGTAAACTTCTCCTTTAGGCTCAAAAATCACCATATAACTATGGTACTAATACTATTAGTGATGGATATTAGAAGAAAAATTTTTAGTACTTTTAAGAGAGTTGTTTGAAATGAAACACTAGATCAACACATGATCCTTCAAACAAATTATGATAATGCATGCACAGCAATAAATTTGAAATAAAGAAGGTATAGACATTTATTAGCTACAGGACTTTGAAACCTCATGCTTTGGACCCAAAAGACAATTATTTTGCTTTGTCATTACAGCACTTTTCATAACTGTGTGGGCAGTTTTAGGCCCATGTTTTTGTTTTGTGATCTCACATGCTTCATTTATTCAGATGTATTAATGTAATATATGCTTATATGAGTAGTTTGAAATTATATGCCTCTTTCTAATTATAGAATTGTCTAGAAATTCTTGTTCCTCACAGTTTCTAAATTAGAGAGCAATTACCATGAAAGCTAGAAAATGCACAGTGGCTTAAAGAACTCTTCATCCAGGTTAAATAATTCAGTGAGAAATCCATCTAACTTAAATTGTGAGTTTCAGACACAAATCAAGATTGTAGAATATATTTATGTATTAATGCATTAATCATTAATGAATTAAGTAATGCATTATTAAATATTAAGTAATGCATTTATTATTCAATGCCTTAAATTAATGCATTATCCTTCTAAAGCATTAATAAGTGGTTTTCTTTTTTTAATTTTTATTTTTGACATTTTATAATATACTTGGCTTAGTGCAGTGGTGCGCACCTCTAATTCCAGCAGTTCGGGAGGTTGATCCTGGAGGATTTTGAGTCAAAGCCAACCTCAGCAACAGCGAGGCCCTAAGCAGCTCAATGAGACTCTGTCTCTAAATAAAACCAAAATAGGGCTGGGGATGAGGTTCTGTGGTTGAGTGACCCTGAGTACAATCCCCAGTACAAAAATCAAAACAAACAAACAAAAATTTTGCATTATTTTTCTAAAGCCCAAATTGGGTGTTTTTTTTTTCTCTTTCTCTCTTTGTTTTTAATATTTTTTTTTTGCAGACCTGAAAATGGAACTCAGTGCCTCTACCACTGAGCTACAGCCCCAGAAGTTTTCTCCTTACCCTTGACAATTTTTTAAAAATCTTTTTCCATATTAAGAATTCAAGATCATTTTTTTTTTTGAAAAAAGATTTAAGATGACTGGTCTGAAGTTTAGTATAGCACATGCCTACCGTCCGAAAGGCCCTAGGTTCAATCCCAAAAGCCACAAAAAAGATGAAAGGTGCTTTCACTAGAAAGCCTCTGAGTTCTCATGTGCTTTGACGTGTGACAGTTGGACACTCCTCACCAAGGTTTCCGTGGGCAGTGTCAGTATTTGTCATCTGAATTACTTCCAGTCTCTGCTCAAGATTTTCTTAGGACCCTAGTGTTTGGCATGATTGTCACCATCGGCCAGTCCATTAAGAATGTGATGACAGGCATGGACAGGGACCCCCTCAAAGATGGGTTCTGGGATCTGCCTTCTGATCACCACTCAGGTGAACCCCCACTCTCACCCCGCTTCCTGAGTGACCCTGTTGTCCCTCTTCCTCCTCAGCAGTACTCAGCCAGAGCTGGGGCCAGGCCAGGCTCAGGGCTGGGCTCAAGGCTAAACACTGGCCTGAGCAGGGTAAGGCCCCGGGTTGGAGGCTGGTCACCGCCCAAAAAGAAATCAATCAAATAAAGACACTGCGCCCATCTACAACGAGAAATACTGAAATCAATAAAGGCATGCTGTCCACCTGCAAACCCCAAAACAATTAAGAAACAAAAAAAATATTGGGCCTGGGTCTCAGTGGCAGAGGTTCACCTGGCATGTACAAGGCCTTGGGCTCGATCCTCAGCACCCCATAAAAATAAAAAAAAGACATTGTGTCCACCTGCAACTAAAAAATAGATTTAAAAAAAAAATAGAGAATTGAAAGACCCTGGCTTTGGCTTCTGAATTTTCATGAGGCAGATTGAGGAAGGGTCTCTTATTTGGCCCTCATAGCAGAGAGCCCTGTCATTGAAGATGGAAGGAACCAGGGCACTGGGGCCAGTAACACAGAGTTCACTTTTATTAATTAATTTATTTTAATTCTGCAGTTCTTTGTGGCAGGCTTGATCGTCTTCCTTTTGCATGAGCTTCATTATAAAGGGCATGGCCTGGGCTCTGGCTTTTCCCTCTCCATCTCAAGCAACATCCTGGGGAAGGCCTTCAACCACACCACCATCAACACCGACCAAGGTAAGGGCCCTGCCTCCGGTTGGGTATATCTGCTGGAAGTTTTCATGTATGCAGAGTATTCCTCTGGGGGAAAATAACTGTTTCAGAATCATTTCTTCTGAATTTTCAGTGTGCAAATGTTTAAAATTATAGCTGAGTGCAGAAGCTCAAGCCTGTCATCCCAGCAACTCAGGAGGGCGAGGCAGGAGGATCACAAGCTGGAGGCCAGCCTCAGGAACTTAGTGAGGCCCTGTCTCTAAATAAAATATAATAGTAGCTGTGGACAGGGCTCAGGGGTTAAGTGGTCCTGGGTTAAATCCCTAGTACCAAATAATAATAATAATAATAATAATAATAATAATAATTATTATTATTATTATTATTATTATTATTATTAAACAAGCATTTAATAGCCTTGTGCCTTGATCTTATACAATGTGAAAAATGAGTGTCTGTGGCTTATAAACCACCCAGTCTACCATAAATTATTATAGCAGCTTGATGAGAGTAAGGAAGTGCACCATGTGTGTCCTCACAGGATAAATTGAGAAGTTTCTTTGCAGCTCTCTTTTAATAAAGGACAATAATCCCATTCCATAGCTCTACCCACATGACTGAGTAACCTTCAAGACCCAACCTTTTTCTGCCTAGGCTTGTGATAAACTACCACAATATTACAATACATATTCACACAGGGTCTAGGACTGGTCATTTTTCCCCAAGTATGTATAACCAAGCTTCTGAAATCTGGACCTTGAAGTAACTGTCAAGTCCTCTATGTGTTCCTGGCAATAAACTTTCAAAGAATTCTTCACTGCATATTAATAGTTGTATCTGTGTATTCACCAGGCTGCTCACTCAGGATAAGAAGTGGCCTCTTCCATTGTAAACTCCAGTCTAATGGAGAAAGCATAAAACCCATGTTGTCCCTTGCTGCACTGACACTAAACATTGCATATGAATCCTGGGATCCATTATGGCTAATTACTGATCAGTAAATATTACATTGCAACAAGCATGTGGTAAAAAATTTAGGTAAAATATTGTTCACATTGGAGAAAAAGATCCTGGAAATCATGCAAGCTTAGGAAACTAATTAGGGGCTGGGTATCTGGCTCAAGTGGTATCATGCTCATCTGGCAAGCGTGGGACACTGGGTTCTATCCTCAGAACCACATAAAAATAAAATAAAGATGTTGTGTCCCCTGAAAAAAAAAATATATTATATATATATTTTTTTTTAAAAGTTCTCTCTCTCTCTCTCTCTCTCTCTCTCTCTCTCTCTCTCTCTTTTAAAAAAAAGAAAAACAAAAAGATATAAGTCACCGAATAATGTGGTTCATGATTGAGTTGTCAGACTCTTACCTGTTGGGCTTGATTTTTTTTTATTGATTTAATTCTGTGTTTTCAACATGGTTGTTGTTTATGTGGTTCAAATATAAACCCATGTTAAAGACTCAACTCTATTCCATCCCCATTAATCTTTTCCCATTGCCCTTCATGAACATCTGTTTTAATTGTTTTTAGTATATATTCTTACTGTTTCTTGTTCTGATAGGAGTCAATAACAATAATAAGTTATTAGGTAAATTTCTTTCTTACCCAAAAGGGAGTGCTCCTGTATATCCTGTCTGCCCCTTATTTATTACTCAATGAAACAACCTGGAAAACAACCCACATATGCAAAAATCTTACCTTTCCATGGTGTAGATAGACCAAAGTTGGAACTAAACAAATGATGGACATTTGGGCTATTCCTGAGCTTTATGTATTAACAATATTTCTGTATTGAATAGCTCTGGGAATCTATTTTATATTCTTGCAAATGTACATTGAATGTTCAGTCCTGCAAGAAATATTGCTTTATCAATGGCTACTTTTTATAATTTCAAGTAATAAAGCCCAATTCTTTGAAAGGTTAGAACATTTTTTCTTTCTGCCAGAAAGTATACAAGTTCATGCTTTCTGTAGATGTCCCAGTAGACAGAGGCCACATTTTGGATATTCTTTGCACTATTACAGAATGCTGGTAATGCCTTCTTTTTCTGAGGGAACCATTTTCTCTTTCTGTAATTTATTTTTCTTTTTACATATGATTGATACCATGTCATGGTTACAGAAGAAAACATCAGTGTCCTACCCTTAATAAATCCATGGCTTGGTGAGAGTCCAATGCTGAAACCAATAATTTCTTCCCAGTACAATGATCACCAAGGATACAATGCATTTTGGTATTTTGTGTCTCCCGAAAAATTGATCTTTGTAATCTAAGTCCTTATACCTATGGGCTGAGAGATTTTAATATTATTTATTTATATTAATGTTCACATTTTAATAGTGATAACATCATTTATTTTTTAGTTAGAGGTTTTTCTATTTATTGAATTTTAGAAACACCTGAGAACATGAACCCTATAAAAAGAATTCCTGGAACATCCCAAATATTTAAAATAAATGCCTTAGAAAGTAATGCATCTGAATAATTATTCAGCATACAGTAATAAATATAAGATCATCTCAGGTCACATACATGCAGAATACCCACAGAAAACAAGGAACCACAGGCTCTGATGTGAGAATATATGGTTGAACGTTGACAAGCAAGAGCTTCTGGGGCTGAGGTGTATGTCATAGAGAACACTCAGCAGGCAGATGGTAAAAATGGAGAAGCCCCCTCTCCAAACCTGTGAAAGTAGATTATTAATTTATATTTGATGTCATCTCCAAAATTCTGAGACAAAAACATCTGTAACTATAAACCCCATAATTATCAGCATCCCTAGATATGTTACGGCCAAGATACCAATGGTAAAGTTCTTGGGTTAGATCTTGTGCTAGAAAAGGCACGTGAAGTTGCAGAAGAAAATTACGGTGTTAGCTGAGATCTCAAGATGAACTTCAGAGGAAATCTTTCTTATACTAATAAAATAATATATTTTGTTGATCTTTATTTTCAAATTTCATATTAATAGTATATATCTTAAGAGAAAATGAAGCAGAAGCCCTTATTTCAAATAGTGTCATCTTTATCAATCTCAGCCTATCCTATTACTAGGGATATATGTGGATTCACCCAACACATATTTTTCCCACTTCACTTATCAACTCTCTCTACTATTCAACAGGTGCCATTCGAATATTATTACCAAATCATGTCTGGATTGTGTAATAGTAGCTGTGCTCCCACTGTACATAGCCTTTCTTATAGATTCAGAATTACCATATATTCTCAAAATATTTCTTGATATTATCTTCTTTTGAGATTTTCTGAGGTAGAGTGTTAAGTTGATTTCATCTTTCTCTTCTTGATTAAGCAGTAGGAATATATTGAAAACTCTACAATTTTCAATGAATTGAAATGGAATGATTGTACAAAAGTAAAGAATTGCTACCTTCTCAAAAAATGAATCTCAATCTAGTAGGTGTGCACATAGATGTATTTTTTAGATCTATCTTTTGACCATTTATTATCAGACTTAATGCCTTTAATATATCATCTAAGATGGCACTGAGAAGCATATCCTCTAAGATAATTTTTTAATTTGTATTTGTAGTCTTTTATTGAGTTCAAGTGTTATGTTGGTGCTAAATCTGATCATTCTGTATTACATATATGGAGTCTTATTACATATATTTTAGAGCTATTGTGTATGAAAGAAGAACAAGGATAAAATATGGATGTGTTTCTGAAATAAAAAGTACTCAGTAGAAATGCTGGCCATTATCTTTTAATTATGTACTTCATCATCTATGTGATTTAATAGATTTAAAACTTTTCTTTTCATAATGGCTACATATGTTGTGGATTCAAATTATTTTCATGATATTAAAATTTTCTAGCAATATGTGTAGAAAGCTCTTTGACACTATTTAAGGCCTGTCTTTGAATCCCCAATGTAGCTATCCACCTTGCATATATGCTATTATCATGAGCAGAAAAACTATCTTAAGTGACCAAATCCAGCTATTGAATACCAGTAGAAATATATTATTATTGTTTTCTCCTTAGTCATCTGGAATAAAGGTGTAATTAAAGTCACAGTTCAGATAGACTCAAAGTCATTCCATTGTAAGGTTTCTAAATTAAAGGACAAGAATTTGACCCAAGCCTAAAAGACAAACTTCCATAAGAGTCCCAATATTCATCTGCTTGAAGTAAGCAATGCATTTCTCCAGTAAAGAAATCATGCATAAAATTGATACAAAAAATTTGATGTTAATCTGATGGAATATTTTTTTTTATACAAGGCATGTTGGATTTTAAGTCAAGTACCTGAAATAGTAGGTATGTATTTTAGCTTTTTTTCCAGCCACATATTAAAAAAATACCAGTCATCAGGGCTAAGATTGTGGTTCAGTGGTAGAATGCTTGCCTAGCACATGTGATGAACTGTGTTCAATCCTCAACACCACATAAAAATAAAATAATAAAATAAAGTGTAAACAAGTTTTGAAAATTAATAACAGTCATCAGAAATCCATGTAAATAAGTCTAAATCATTCCATGACTCTTTAGACCTTGCAGATCTAAAAGACATGACAGTAAGGGAAACCAAAACAGTGAAACATTCATGAACATAGGATACTATTTAAAAATCTGAGGTAATGTAGATATTTGGCTAAAACATCAAAGAATTTACTTCTATTTATTTTTATTTTTACCTGGAATCTACTCTTTGTACTTGGAAATGAGACCCATTGTTATAACTCGGCATGTGTTCATATTGTGTAATTATTAGATCAGGGTAATTTTCATCTCATTAAAATTATTATTCTGTGTTTGAAACTTTCTAAGTTCTGGCTATTTTGATTTATTTAAGTAGTTATTATACAATGTAATCACCTTATTGTGCTCTAAAACCTAAGAGTTACTTTCTGGATTTAATTGTTTTTTGCACTCCCTACACACAATCAGTCAGTTTTTCACTCTTATCATAAATCCGGGAAGTGTTTCTGTTCTCAGTTTCTGTGTGATTAACTTTTCAGCTTCAACACATAAATGCCACATGCAGTATTTGTGGGAAAATAAATGCCACTACTAGGAAAAACTAAAATATTACTCTCAATTAATAATTGTGGGAATTGGCATAAACATCTGCATTCACTCATTCAGTGTTTAGAACTTGTCTACAATAATAAATATGGAAAAAAGAATAAAATATATAAATCAAATGTCCATATGTGTTTAACATTTTATGGGTCATATTTGGTCACTGGGAACAAGTGTTGTGACATCTATTTTTATAAAAATGACATATTCTAATTCTTATAACTTTATTTATAATAACGGAATATATTATGTTTTTATATTGTAAGTTTCAACAGATCCATATTACAATGGAATAAATAACTTTAAAAATTGTATAAGAGTTGGCTCAGTGGTGCAGGCCTGACATCCCAGTGGAAAAAATATTTTAAGAAAAAAATATTTTAAAAAATGGGGATATATCTCAGTGTTTAACCACCCAAATGCACTCACCCTCTACCCCTTCTCCACCTGAGATGCCCATCACAACACATGAAAGAACAGTATCTCAGCCTGCCACCTATCCAGCAGTTCTCCTTTCACAGCCCATCCGAACCCATTCCTCACTTGATGCTCATCTTTTCATGCCACCCTGTGAGTATGCATTGGGCCTGAACTAAGCCACACCAGCACAACTGGTTGCTAAGGTCCAGGTGGCAGGTATCCCTCATTCATCCCACTGGGACCTTATATTTTTTTTTAAAATGGGTTGCTAATAATTCAAAATGACAAGTTTATGGCTGAAATTACAGCTCAGTAGTAAACAAATTTCACATGTGCCTGGCTCTGTGTTCCAACTCCAGCACCTAAAAAACACAGACAGGCCTAATGGCACATGCCTATAATTCCAGTGACTATAGAGGCTGATGCAGGAGGCTCAGAAGTCTAAGGACAGTTTCAGAAATCTAGTAAAGCCCTAAAAATCTGTCTCTAAAATTTAAAAAGGGTTGGGGATGGTTATTCAGTGATTAAGGAATCATAGATTCAGTCCCCACAACCAAATACAAAAAAAAAAAAACCCAAAGTAAAAGTGAAAAACAACTGTATTCCCCAATATCCTTTGCAGGTAGTGGTCTCTGTGATTTTGTGCTGGCCAATGAGATAACATTGGAAGCAACTGGGACTCTAGCTCTTTGTTTTTTTCCTTTTTCTTTTCCCCCCGAATTGCTGTATTAAATGGATCGCACAATGAAAAACAGGAAGGGCCCTGGGGCATGATGGAATAGCTGGATAGCCATAGCAGCCCAGACTACCAATCACTGGGCTTTTTGATTTTCAAGTAAAAGGAAATATTTTCCAGTATTTGATGGGTTTACTTTTCTAGTATTGGAAAGACTGATGCATTGATTTTTCTCCTTGTTCTGCTTACTGTTCATTGTCTTCAGGTTCAGGAACAATGTAGGTAAAGAAAACCAGCCATCTTTGTCACCAATTGTTTTTCAGATCTCTGGGGATGAAAGGAAAGTACAACACAGAACCTCTATAGTACCTAATCTGAGCCATTGGGACAGAGTTAGGCCTGAGTCATCTCCAGGGTCCCTCATCTGCTGCAGAATGTTCACAGAGAGTATCTTTCATCTTGACGCCAACACTCAAGTCCAAAATCTCAGGGCTCCCATGGTTCTCCTGAGAACTATTCCACAACAGGCTGACACTGGTCCCAATCTCCAATCCTGCACTGATGGGCCATTGGGAAAGTGAGTTTAAGCAAGCTTTACTGTCCCCAATTTTCAAGTGTGTCTTCTCCAAAAAAAAACTTGAAACTTAATGAGCACTGAAGGAAGAAGTCAGGTTCCAAGGACTGAAGAAGAACCCTGCCACCAGAGAAACCTAGGATTTGAAAAAAATTCCAATTTAAGTGAGGTGGCAGGTAAATTATAGACCTTAACATAAAACAATAGCCTTACAGCAAAATGTCAGGTGTGGGCATGGAAGTATGTATGAAAGACTGACTTTTCACAGCCTCCACAACAGGTGAACATGAATGCTAAATTTGTAACACATAACATAAGAAAAAGGAACCACATTTTTTTCTTACTTGCCTATTTTTCTTTCTTTATTCTTTTTTTCTTTTTCTTTTTCTTTCGTTTTTTTTCTTTTTCTTTCTTTCTTTCTTTTTTTTTTGTACAAGGGTTTCAAACTAGGGGAACATAACTACTGAGCCTCATCCTCAGATTTTTTAATGTTATTTTTTAACTTTTGAGAAACATTGTTAATCACAATATTGAGGTATTCTTATATCAAACAAGCCATACTACAAAGTTTCCAGAGCTAGAGAGAAAATCCTGCAATCGCAGACTGTTAAATATGTCTGTGGAAGATGAGCCACATGGACACAATGTAGAAGATCAAATGGGTGGAGTGGGCATGGCTCTGCAGAACAGTGCAGGTAAGAGGCAAGATGCTGGGTGGAGCCTATGAAAAAAAGTGGAGAGGACATAGTGGGGCTTAGTTGTTTGGCAGAGTTGGTGAGGCAGAGTCAGGCTGAGTGAGTGGATCCCAACCATAAGAACAGTGGATGGGGAGAAGACAGAGGAAGCACGTTGGAAGCAGCATCCCACCCGGGACCCCTTAGGTGAGCACAGCCTAGGAACCAGGAGATGCAGTGATGAAGGAGCAGAGGGCATGGTGGGTGCATCCACAGGAAGCAAAGGGAGTCAGGAGAGGCATCCAGTAATTCTGTCAGAAGTCACTGTTGACCCAGTGGGGAAGAAGGGTCTTAGGGCTCTGAGATAGATATGTGACCTCAGGGTTTGCTCCAAAAGGGGCCTCAGTTTACCCTCTTACACACTGAAGCAATGGAGGGAGGCTGAAGATGCCACAGCACAGCCTTTTTTGTTCCTCCCTCTCATGGGATGCAGTGCACTTTCCATTAATTTTTTCTGTTCTTCCAGGTCCAGGACAGTACCTAAATCTGTTCTCTAGACAACGATATTTGTAATAAACTCTTCAAAACCTTTTGGCAAGAATATCCGGGGAGAGCACTGTTTGGCTCACAGGAGCAAATAGGTAACGGCAGAATATGAGCCACCAGGACCAGACACTGATTTATAGAGAAAGATACTTTTCAAGAACCTCTCATGTTATCCTGACTCGGTGCCAAAAAATTATCCCCAGGTCCTACCCTGAAATCCTGAACTGAGGTCCCAAACTGGTAACCAGAGAAGCGCACCTAGCTCCAGGTTTTTATTGGTTGGTTGTTCCAATTTAAAATTTGCTTGGGGTCTGAGGCTGTGGCTCCACGGTAGAGCGATCGCCTAGCACGTACAAGGCCCTGGGATTGATCTTCAGCACCACATTAAAAATAAATAAATAAATAAATAAATAAATAAATAAATAAATAAATAAGATAAAGGTATTGTGTCCAACTACCACTAAAAAATAAATATTTAAAAAATTTGCTTGGAATTTTAACGCAATTCTTTTTTTGTATTTATTTTTTAGTTTTAGGTGGACACAACATCTTTATTTTATATTTATGTGGTGCTGGGGATCGAACCCAGTGCCTCACACATACTAGGTGAGCCCTCTACCACTCAGCCACGACCCCAGCCCTAGAACTTAATTCTTAAGATTCAGGAAAGTTTGCACAAAAACTCAGGTTTCTAACTGTCCTTCAAAGTCACCAGGAGATCTGGCAGCCCCAGACTGAGTTCTTACACAGCAAGGATTGCTAGCACTGTCCTGTCAGTTTCCATGACTCAGGAGTGCAGCCGAGTCCTCTTTGCCCCTTTTGTGTCTGGCCCTGGAGTCCTTGAGTGTTGCTAACACACTAAGCGTTAGATGAGCTGGGGCAGCAGGCAGGAATCAGCATGGAACTTCTGGTCCAGCCCTGCTTCCTGCTTGCTGTGTGACTTTGCTCCAGTCACACCACCTCTCTGTGCTTCAGTTTTCCTATCTGTCTGGAGGCCAATAGACTAGATCAGTGGTTTCCCAATTTAAGCCAAGGCAAGGCTGAGAGGTGGGCTGCCTTGTCTCCCTTCTCTCCTTTCTGAATTAGGCCTGGGCATCAGATTTTGCTTAGGTGACTCCCTGTTTATCCAGGGTTCAAAAATTCCTGGGTAACTACTTGTGTTAACCCCATAGCCAGGGCCTTGAGGTGTATTACAAGAGAAAAGAGACAATACCTTTTTCATTTTTATTTTTTTTGTGGTAGTGGGGATTGAACCCAGGGTGCTTTACTGCTGAATTCTATCCACAGCCTCCACCTCCTTTATTTTTGAGACAAGGTCTTCTAAGTTGCTGAGGCTGGCCTCAAACTGGTGATCTTCCTGCCTCAGTTTCCTGAGCTGCTGGGATTACAGGCATGCGCCAAGGCTTCTGGAACCATAATGTGTTTATAGATAGGAATGATGGAATTTGATGAGCAGCATTATTCTCCTACAAAGAGAGGCTCTCCTCCCCTGTTTTACAGATGAAGAAAGTGAGGTTTTGAGAGGCTGAGTAACTAGCCAGAGGTCACAGAGCTACAAGTGGCCAAGAGCCCATGTTTGTGTCATTGCAGACAGTGAGGCCCTAACTACTTTTTCTGTCCCTTAGGTGGCTTGGGAGGAGGTGGGTGTAGAGAGGTGCCCTGCAGCAAAGGGGAGGCTAGTGCCCCAGGAGACCCTGCCACCTCTTGCACTAGCCCTTCTTGCAGGCCATCGGCACACACAGGGAAGTCACCCTCTGGCTGTGTGCTCAGGACCAGGCTTCCCTCCCTCAGGGCTGACCCGGGTTGGGCTCTGGGCTCCAGGTGATCAGGAGGTCTGGCAGCCCTGGACTGAGTTCTTGCACAGCAAGGGTCAGTGGTCCTGTGCGCTGCCTTCAGATGGGGTAGGGAGTTGCACGCGAGGCCCATCGAGTCAAAAAACCCTTGTGGTTCTTTGCAGGTGTAATAATTGCTCACTGAGCTCCACAAGCCACATTCTTCAGCCCAGACAACTGCTGTGGTTGTTACGAGGAACCTGAAAAATGGTGGTTCTTGTAGTTCTCAGGACCCAGCGTGTCCTGTCTGAGTCTTGGTTCTCCCATCTGAGAAAGGATAACCCCTGTCCATTGCCACTCCTAGCCTGTGTCCCTTTGATGGAAAGGGCAAGTGAAACCTCCTCTGCCAGGCTCCCCCTGCAGCTCATCCCTTCTGCAGCTCCTCTCAGGAAAGGGGCTGAATCCTCCCATTTACAGGAGATATCTGTAAAGGCTAATGTTATAGGCTCTGGCCAATGTCCTCAGCTGCTGAGGGCTGGGCTTGTGACTGTTTCCAAGGCCTCATCCATCCCAGGCCTGGGTTCCCAATGGCTGGGGGAGCCTGGAACCAGCCAGGAACACCTGGCAGCCTCTAGCCAGTCCTTGGGCGCAGGCTGCCCTTCCTGCACTGGCTGCTTCCTGAGTGCTCTGGGCTCCAGGGAAAAAAAGTGGGTTCTCAGTGAGCCCAACAGCCCTCCAGGAAGAAAGAGATTGCTTTCTTCCTCCAGGTGGGGCCTGGGCCTGACTCTCCAGGGCGGAGTGGAGGGCTGCAGGCTCTCGGGCCTGCTGAGATCACCCTTCCCAGGTGGCTCGTGGGTGGGATGTGTGTGGAGATGTGCTTGGTCTTAGCGGCTGTCTTAGTAACAGGGCGCTATCCTGTCCATCAGGGTTCAGGGTGCACATGACAGAGGTGACAACATAGGCCCAAGAGGGATTTCCTGGCCGGGGAGAGCTGCTGGGATGAATGGGAGGAGGACTAGGGCTTGGTTGGCTCCAGACCCTAGGGGACCAAGGAATGGACCACCCTCCAGGGAACCCCATCGTGGGGAGAGGCCCTTGTCCTGGTGTCGCTGTGTCCCTGGGCTGCAGAACAAGGGCTTGGGGAAGCATATGCACTATCCTGGGTTAAAAGGGAGAGTCCCTCAAGGTCCGCACAGGGAATAGTTGGGTCTTAGGGCACAGTCAGGGTGCTGGCAGCAGAGGCGGGGCAGAGGCTGCCTGGAGGCGGGGACACCTGCACTGCTGCTGTTTGGGTGTGCTGTCCCAACATCTTGGGAGGCTTCATCAGCCTAGGTCGGGGTCATGGGGTGGCTGGGTGGAGAGGTTTTTTGCACATCAGACAAGCTTTGGGCCCTGGATTGGGTTTACCAAGTCACAGCACATGGGACATTGGGATGGGAGGGGTCTTGGGGGAAACCTGGTCCAGTCTCATCTTGTACCACAGGGAAATGGGAGTCCAGAAAGGCCAAGAATTTCTCCAGGGCCCCACCACCCAGGAGGGACAGGTTGGAGAGAGGGGGTCGAGATGGAGCACCACAATACCCTGTCCTCAAGGGAATATGGGCACCCTGGGGATGGGGCAGAGGGTTGTAATGAGGACACACACACACTTTTAAAAACACTGACTGCTCATGAATGCTTATGGGACAAAATTAAAAACAACCCTCAGCCACCCTCCTGCATTTCCCAGAGGCCACCGCCATTCTAGTCTCTGATGCCTGGTAATAGGCAATTGCGTGTTCGACCACATGTGTGACAGACACAGACATCTTCCTCCTGTCACTGCACCACGCTGTGGTCTGTGTTGGTAACAATTCCAAACCCGTTCATTCAGCACCACTTCAGGACTTTCTCTTTCCCTCCCTTCCTCTCTGCCTCCTTCCTTCCTTTCTCTCTCTCTCTTCCCTCTTTCTTTTTTGGTACTGGATGTGAACCCAGGGCCACACATGCTTGAGAAGCACTTGACCACATAGCCACACCCTCAGCCCCTTCTGTTATTTTTTGAGGGGATTGAACTCAGGGGCACTCCACCACTGAGCCACCTCCCCAGCCCTATTTTGTATTTTATTTAGAGACAGAGACTCACTGACTGCTTAGCACCTCTCGGAGGCTGAGGCTGGTTTTGAACTTGGAATCCTCCCATCTCAGTCTCCCACACGTGTGTGGCCCCTACTGTTTTTGAGACAGGGCCTCACTGAGTTGTCCAGGCCAGCCTGGAACTTGCAATCCCCCATTTTCAGCCTTCCAAGTCACTGGGATTGCGGGTGTGTGACACCACATCTGGGAATTTAGTACTTTGTAAGTCAACTTGTTTTTGTTGATACTCGAAACACAGACAAGTCCACTGTCCACCAGCGTTTTCCAATGAGGAACAACAGGTCAAGCTTCCCAGGGGCCGACTGTGCTCCACCCTCTGCCCGAGGACAGTGGCTGCCCTCACTTGGAGGTTTTAATTGCTATGTGTTTGTTTTAGTTGCTTTTGGTTTGAAAAACCAAACCAAACCCCAAACCAAAACAAAACAAAACAAAAAAACCCAGCCGGCACACCCCACTGGAGATTTCCCAGGGAGGATTGCTTGGGATGGCAATTGGGGTGCTAGGCTTGGGGCTCTGATTCTGTAACACAGGATGGCTTAGGCTTCTCAAACCCAGTAATGACAGTGGGAAAACTGGAGGCCACAGGGACCTTATTTTCTCCTGCTCACCCTCATTCCAGTCCCACCCCCTTGACTGTCCACACACAGTCCACCATGCCTGCAAGACATGGCTCATCTGTCATGCTGCAAGACACAGACTCCCCAGGACAAGTGGGGAAACTTAGGAAAGTGGCTTAGCCTCTGCCAGTGTATGTGTCCCAGCCTCTACCAATAACATGACTCGGCTCTCTATCCTTCCTGCACCGTCAGAGCCTTGAGCGGGATAGGTGGGGGTCATGGGTGGAGCACCCACAGCGTCTGCTACAGCAAGTTACCCAGCCCCAGCCTCCACAGCTTCATCTGTTAAATTGGGACATCAGAACAATCTTGCTTGTTTGTTTTTTTAAATCATGTTGTTGTATTTTTTTAATGTATATTTTACTTATTTTTAGGTGGTGCTGAGGATCGAACCCAGTGCCTCATGCAATCTAAGCAAGCAGCTCTATCACTGAGCCCCAGACCCAGCTCTGGACAGCCTTGTTTAAAAAATAAGAAGCCAGTAATGGTGGCATGACTTTGTAGTCCCCGCTGTCCCCGCTGTACAGGATGCTGTGACAATGAGAATCACTGGAGCCCAGGAGTTGGAAGCCAACCTGGTCAACATAAGCAAGATCTCGCCTCAAACATAAGATAAAGCCAGGCATGGTGATGCCCACCTGAAATCCCAGCTGCTTGGGAGGCTGAGGCAGGAGTATTGTGAGTTCAAAATTGGCCTCTGCAAAAGTGAGGCGCTAAGGGTTGGGGTTGTGGCTCAAGTAACAGAGCACTCCCCTAGCACATGTGAGGAACAGGATTCCATCCTCATCACTATAAAAAATTAAAGATATTATGTCCACCTAGAACTAAAGAATATATATATATATTTTTTTTAAAAAAAGGTGCTAAGAAACTCAGTGAGATCTTGTCTTTAAATAAAATACAAAATAGGGCTGCAATGTGGCTCAGTGGTCAAGAAATTAGGCTTTTTCCCAATTGTCTTACTAATGAGCACATGCCATTTAGAAAGTGGTTTTTCCACTCTACCCTTCTGTCATAAATGTGCTTTGCCTCACTCCTTCCCTAAACAGGCTGTGAATTTTCCATATTTCTCTTTTAAATTATACATTTCAGCTTTAGATTATCCCATTGGTTCCAAGTTGTATAGAATACAATTGAAAGTAACCAGGAAGGAGCCTGAATGCTGTTTTGACTACATATTTTCTTCATTAGATATTATAGTCCATCACTTCTAGATTTGGCCCTCCATAAGCTTTAGAGCATGGACACAGTTCAGCCACATTCACAGCAGAGGTGTGACAATTGTTGATTCCAGTTTCCAGTAGAATAGTCTTCATTTGCATCTGAGTTCTCATCAGCATGGTCCTTACTGTCTGTATTTCTATCAGCATTCTGGTCATGGCCATTTATCCCATCTTTCAGATATTTCAGATTTTTACAGGTTGAAGGCTCTGAGAGGAGTCCCTCTTGGATGCATCACAACATGGCAGGCGCCATGTTGTGTATCTCTCAAATCTATATCTTATCTCTTTCTCCTTATAAAATCACCAGAACTCCATCAAAGGGGCTCCATCCTAATGAAGGAATCAAACCTAATCATTTTTCAAAGGCCCTACCACTAAACACCATAGTCCAATTAGTTTCTACCTTCTTTAATATCATTGACATAAGATTTTTGTAATTAAATTCCTTCATGAGTTCAGAGAGACAACCCATTTTCATACATAGCCTACAACGTATATTCAATTCATCATGGAAGAATTACTTAGACAACCTCTATCATATAGTCTTCCAACAATACTTTTATTAAAAAGTGAAGAAGTTTTTAAATATCCTTCAATTAGCATTTTGAAAAACAAAAACCATTAATATGATAATAAATTCACCTGTATTTTAGGTTTAACATGGCTTGTATTTTAGTGTTTTATCATACATCTGTATGTAAGGTGTGTTTATGAAGATTTCTGTTTAAATACAAAAATAGTGTGAATATAAACTTATATGCTTATATGTCTATATATGAGCAAACTCCCAATGAACATATTTTATACTTTTTTAACTTGAGCATTTGTAATCTAATGTCTCTGCAGACAAATAATCTTCAAAAATATTTTGAAACTATTTTACCATATACTATCATAGTAATAACGTGTAAGATATTAACCAATAGATTATTATTTATAATTCATACAAATAAAATTATAGAACACATTTTTATATAAATATTTAACCTGAATATCAAGAATGATTGAAATTGGAATTACTAGATCAAAAGTATACAGTTTAATAAAAGTACACACATACTCCAAAATTTTGGCAAATTTTTCTTCAGAAAGTTTAGGAAGTGAAAATTCTTATATCAGTTTAACTTTATTTTCATGTTCTTTAATGATGGTTAAATATATATGCATATACACATATATTTATCTGCATATATAAAGAACTGAAAGTTGATAGCTTAAAATGGCATCAAAATCTTGTTTTACTCAGTGGCTCAGGAGGGTGAAGCAGAATAATCACAAGTTCAAAGCCAGGCTTAGAGACTTAGTAAGGCCCTAAGCAAATTAGTAAGATATATATGTATATATATATATATATATATATATATATATATATATATATATATATACACACACATATATAAATTTAAATTAGTAAGATATATATATATATATATATATATACATACACATACATATATAAATTTATGTAAAATATTTATTTATTTATAGGTTGTATATATGGAAAAGTTATAGATAATGTCATATATATATATATATATATATATATATATATATATATATATGACATTATCTATATTTTTTATTTCTTTTATTCCAAATGAGTATGTTCAGTGATTCTAATGTTTTATTATTTATACTGCAAAATATAATAAACTTGTGAATTTCTCCTCTATTCCTAGTCTTACAACCTTCTTCTCAATTGCAAAATTAGTTATTCCAATGTTAGTTATCCACACCTTTTTCTTTGATTTCACTTCTTTGTTTCTAATTTTGTCATCTAAGTGTTGAGTCTTCCGGATGCAATGACACACACCTGTAATCACAGCTGGTTGGGTGACCCCCAAAAAATGTTGAATCCATCTGGGATTAATAATAGTATGTTATCAAGATCTAATTTGATTTTCAAATGAAGCAAATTTGTTCATTGAAAAAATTCTCTTCTTTGTATTGAATTGCAATTCTCTTTATTTATTTATGTATTTATTCATGTATTTATTTTAAATATTTTTTAGTTGTAGTTGGACAAAATGCCTTTGTTTTTTGTATTTTTATGTGGTGCTGAGGTCTGAACCCAGTGCCCCATATGTGCTAGGCAAGCATACTACCACTGGCCACAACCCCAGCTCCTGCAATTCTTTTTTTACTGTGTACATGAACATGTGTACACACTTGGACATGCACATTTGTATCCACATCTAAAGTAACATCTTCTCTAAGATTATTTGTTTGTTACCCATTTTTTTGGTTTTTAAAATGAGTTGTTTATTTAAATGATGTAATTCAGAAGCTCTCAAGATTTATTATCTATTAGCTCTATTTCAAATAAAATGTAAAAGCATTACTTTCAGTAAAAAGACTCAGTGAAAAACAATAAACTCTAAACCTGTTGATCTCCTAAAAGTTGAGAGTAGAACAGTGGTTAGGCAAGATTTAGAAGGGGTAGGGAAGTTGTCAATGGGAATAGTTTTATAGTTAAAAGGAATAATTTCTGGAGTTTTATTGTAAAGTAGAGTGACTTAGCAATAATGTATAAAGAATTGAAGGGAGATTATGAAGGTTCTTACTTTAAGAAATGATAAATATTTAAGAAGGATTTGTTGTTTACCGTGAATCTATGATTATACAATGTATACAAGTGTTTAAACATCCTATTATATCAATCAGAAATAAAATAAAACCTAAAAAATCTCAATTGTTATATTCTCCAATCTTGCACAACTCTTATAAATTAATTGTCAAATAATTGACATTTATGCAATAATTAGTTTTCCCATGTAGGAATAAGACTCTGAGGAATTATATAATCATCCAAGGAACTTAATAATTGCAAGAGTATTGCATCTATGGGACACAGAGAAAATAAATATTACTTTTGTCCTGAATTAAAATGAAAATGATGGTATGATTTATACTGCATCTCTGACATTCACCTTAAATTATTAGACAGTTTTTCTTCTCTGTGTACTAGGGCTATCTCAGTGGCAAAGTGAGCTTGCAAACCTTCAGGACAGATCTGAGTATTGATAAAACCATTTTTTTAAAAAATCAAAGATAATATAGAGAGGACACATTCGTTCTATTTGTCTTCATTCTGTTATGCACACTATACTCTCACTCCCATTTTCTAATATTGATCACTTTAGTTAAAGAAGAAAACATTTTATATCATGGAAGTTATTGAATCATTTTGCTGAGGTAAATTTTAGTTTATTCAAGTTTTGAATGTTTGCTTTAGAACTGAAGGAAAAGGCATTGAATAGAAGGTTTCAAGAACTTAGCTAGGAACACTGGATGGGCAGTGATGTCAAGCAGAGCTCATTTTTCCTAACTGGGTGCTTCTGGGGAGTCCACCAGGAGGTCAGTTCCTTCTTTGGTTTTCATGCTAACTGTCTGAGTTCAAGACTGCTACAATTTCAGTTCTCAGGGTTCATGAGGCTTTCTAAAACTTATATTGGCAGCAATTTTTGATTTAGTGAAGAAAAAATTCAATGAGTGTAGGAACCAGGGAATAGGATGCATTTTCCTTCTGAAAGGGAACTTCATGTGAGAAAGAAAGTTTATCTGTGAAACACTATATTGATATAGGCAGGAAGGTTGATAAGGGCATGCTAACTCAGGTTGTTGAACAGAATAAAATTGAAAAGTAGTGTTATAATGTGATCATCAGTTATTTTCTAAAAATAATTTTAGTTACACATGTGCACAATACCCTTCTTTTATTTATTTCTTTTAATGTGGTGCTGAGGATTAAAAACCTATCACTGAATACCACAGCCCCACCAGTTATTTCTTGCAAAGGTTATTTTTGAGCTCATTATATGAATGAGGTACATTCTAAGTGCCAGGTTTTTATCAGTTAACAGGCAAGTGTTTTCATACGTGCGAGGGGGTAAGTGGTTCTTACAGTTGCCTGATTTATAGAAGATGTTAAAATAAATGTCATTATAAAAAATAAAAATAAATGTAAGATCAAAGAAATATTATCACAGAATATATGTGTGTGTATTGACATTTGTATTTAACTTTTTGCAAATAATAATAACAGTTAATGTAAAGTGCTTGCAAATTTTTTCTGATCCTCATGCAATAACTAATCACCATGTTTATACTAGCAACATGTCATAAAATATCTATAGGTTAGAATAAGCTTTTTTTCCCATTTCCCTCACAACCTCTTATATGTAATTTTGTATAACAATGCGGGTCTCCTTGCATTTGCATGCAATTTCCCTTTTCTCTCCCTTTCCCTCCGACCTCATGTCTCTGTTTAATGTTAATCTTTTCCTCCTGCTCTTCCTCCCTGCTCTGTTCTTAGTTGTTCTCATTATATCAAAGAAGACATTTTGCACTTGTTTTTTAGGGATTGGCTAGCTTCACTTAGCATAATCTGCTCTAATGCCATCCATTTCCCTGCAAATTCCATGATTTTGTCATTTTTTAGTGCTGCATAATACTCCATTGTGTATAAATGCCCATTTTTTTATCCATTCATCTATTGAAGGGCAGCTGGGTTGGTTCCACAGTCCAGCTATTATGAATTGTGCTGCTATGAACATCGATGTGGCAGTATCCCTGTAGTATACTCTTTTAAGGTCTTCAGGGAATAGTCCAAGAAGGGCAATAGCTGGGTCAAATGGTGATTCCATTCCCAGCTTTCCCAGGAATCTCCATACTGCTTTCCAAACTGGCCGCACCAATTTTCATTCCCACCAGCAAAGTACAAGAGTACCCTTTTCCCCACATCCTCGCCAGCACCTGTTCTTGTTTGACTTCCTAATGGCTGCCAATCTTACTGGAGTGGGATGGTATCTTATGGTGGTTTTTCTTTGCATTTCTCTGACTGCTAGAGATGGTGAGCAACATGTCAGAAAATATCTATAGGTTAGAAGAAGCTTATGCTTGTTAGTATTTTTCCTAGTGTAATGATTCTGGTAGCACCAGATTCAAACTATAAAGAGCACTGCTTTTAAATAATAGACAATTATGAACAAATTTCCATTAGACTTTTAAGTTGGTTAATAATCATCTGCTATTTAAAAACATCTAGTTCAGATTTGTGTTTCTGAGGTTAACTACAAAGGTCTGCACACAAATCATTAAAAATTCCTGGGCCATTTTATATTTTTTGTTAACATAGTATTTTTTTAATTACTGTATCATAATCTTACCTGGAATTTAAATTTTCAATTTCAGCTTTGCTAATACACTTAAATTATTCAGCTAAAATATTTTACAGAACATTTTCAAGAATATATTCTGATATAAATCATATGTGTTGTTAATTATTCATTTGTAAGCAAATATTACCACAATAATATTATGTAATATTATTTAGAGTGTGAAAGTATATAGAAATATTTTGAATTTTATATATATATATACACACTCACACACACATACACACATCACACATACACACAAAGCTTGAAAAAATAATTTGGTTATCTATTGGCTAGACAAATGGAAATTTAAATAAATTTAGCCTCAAACTTGCCATGTAAATTTGAAATAGTTATACATAGTACTGATTTACTTGTCATTTTCAATGTAACTGTATTGTTACTACATGTCATAATCAATTATAACACTATGAAATTTGTATTCAGTATGAGCATATCATTAACAAAAATCAATAATACATTATTGCATTTCTGTGAGTTTACAAATCTCCAGTCCTTCTTAGACTTACTATAGGCTTTGAAGGATTTATAAATTTAACGTATTACTGCAATGTGTTGTTGGGGTCCATTACTAAGAAAACAGATATTTTCTAGATGGCATTGAGATACATCTCTATAACTTTGATGAAAGTATGGAATGCAATCTGGGCAAAAGAATAAAAACTACCTCAGGCATCAAGAACCACAGGAACTCAAGCACCACAGCAGCAAATTGTTGAATGAGCACTGCACAGTGCATCTTAGCCATACTCATGATAACCTGGGAGTTCACAGCTATCAGACTGAGGAAAGATTGAATAATAGAGAGTTTACAATTCATGTTAAGAGTGAATTGGACCCAATTAATGGTCTTCCCTCAGAAAATTAATGTGTTTTTAAGGTACACGTACAATAATATCCACATATACCCAAAATGAAAATTGTAATTTGTTAAAACACAAAGACTATATAAGTCCTGTTACATTTTCATTTTTACATTTAATCATTTCATTTAGTTTACATGGAAATCTCTAGTCACATACTAGCTTACATATTTTTATGTGTTGTCAAATTCTTTTCATCAATTTCAATACTTAAAGATGAAACTAAACAATTCCATTATTATATTTTAAGAAATTACCACCATGAAGAAAATAGACAGGAAATTCATCTTGTCCTTAGTTTACTTTGCTTTCTTTGTGTATTCTCATGCAGTGCTTTTTATTTATGATCTTGAGAAAGCCATGGGAAGGTGAATTTACCTTCTTGCAAAAAAACAGAGAAATGTATTATAGAATGTTTAGTTGTTTCCTGGTGGTATCTTTTTCAAAAGGTATATGGAAATGACATTATAGACAATATCAAGTTACAGTTAAATATTTTTCTGTCAAGGAGAGAGGAGATTTCAGAAATATGAATCTGCTCCTCTTTGGGCCTATCTTAAATTCTGGCTCTTACACCCAGCCAACTGTCAGGCACAGATCTATGTAAACATGAGTGCCTCACGGGTGGGCCTGAGATCTTTCAATTCCAGTCTTTAAAGATAAAGTTTCTTGACAGATGATATTTTAGGAAGACATCTCCTGAGACTTTCTCACAGTTCAATCAGGCATGTCTCGATTTGTATAGGAAAATCTCTGCATTTGCTCTATTATTTCTTGTAAGAGAGAGAGTGTGCTCCCAATGAGTAGACACATTAAGATTTGCTTTTACAGAAGGTTTACCCATGATTGTTGAAACATGATATTTATGCATTATTATTTTTGTGGGATAATAAATTCAACATAAAGTATTCATTCCCATTTTAAAATTACAACCTTGGTTTCAGACTTGATAAGGGTATGTAAAATTTTCTAAAGAAAATATTTTATATAGAAGAAATCATGTAATACCTTGAATTTCAAAGAAGTTTCACATTTGACTGAACCATCATGTGGAATAAAAAATATCTGAAACGTCCAAAGTACAAAAACTACATGATAAAGGGTCCAGAATATGTAGGGATCTAAAACTATTTTTTTGTATGAAATACACTTAATGGTCTCTCCGATTTTACAAATTCATTGCTAGCTTATAAAACAAAAACTATTGAGTTACATTTTCCTTTGCAGATGCACAAAACACACAACAAAAGTCAGACAGAGATTAAAATATTCCAGCCTTCCCATGAGATGATATTATTTCCATAAACTTTATAAAGCAAAATTAAATTCTTCTCTAATTATAGCTAAATATATTCACAAAACTTTAAAGATTAATAATGATTTAAGAAATTTTTAAGAACTTAATAATACACTTAAGAAAAGGTCCTGAGTTATTGTAAAAAAATAGTTTAATGCTGTTTTGTTTTAGGCTTTACATAATAAATTTGCAAGAGAAAAATAAATGCTTTTTCATAATGATCTAATATGTACTTAAGAGTATGCAGCTTAATATGTGTTTCTTTGTAGTGACATATTTCTAATAGTAAAAAAAATTTAAGAATTTAAATACTTAAGTGATTCTGTTTTTGTATGTTTTAGGAAAGAAACAAATGTGATGAGCTTATAAGGGATATTATCTCTGAAGATCAAGTTCATATCCATGAAGAAATTACAACCAAAAAATATGAACTACTTTGTAAAATATCCAAGTTACATATTCAAGTTTCATTTAAAACTTTTTTTTCCTTTCTCTTTTTCTGGGAGAGCAAGTGATTCAGTATTTTCCTCGTAGGAAAATTGAATTACTAACCAGTAATTACAGTTCTCTGAATGTCATATTCTCAGTGGATTTGTATCAATTGTCTAGGGGCATTTTGGCACATGAGTTCCAGTAATGTAACATTGTGAAATAAAGAAAATTAAGTTCTAATAGATTATATCTTAAATTTGTCTAGTATATTTCTATAAAGCCACTTTGAAATTTTTTTTTCCAACAGTCTTGTGAAATAGATTCAGTTAACCCAAGATGTAGTTCTTTAGCACACAGAAAGATGAAATCCAAATCCAAGATCATAATGTCATTTATGAAGCTAGAAAAATCTGTGCATGATGAGGTACCACAGATTCACTCTGCTATATTGAGTCTGCAATTCCATTTGTTAAATTATGTAGCAAAGCAATATAAATGGGAGATACTAATCTTATAACATTTAAAATACCCTCGCTATCATTGTCTTGTAATTTTTAAGCATTTAATTCATTATAACATGCTACATATTAAAGTATGAATTACTAATTAATATGTGTATTTAAAAACTGAGATAAATGTAGAAATTCAATTACTAGGAGAGTTTTTGAAAATACAAGATATTATAATCTAGAATCTAAAGTGAAAATGTTTAAGCATAATTATTATATTTCCAGTTACATGAACAGTAAGAAATATCTTACCATTTTAGAACCCTTAAAGATAAAAATACATATTTCATTGAATCAGGATTTTGTTTTAGGGTATAATGCAACTAAGAATGAACTAGTATTTTTTTGGAGAACAGAAAGATAAAAATTTTACCTTATGTAATATTGATTTGGGGAAATTTTGAAGAAATACTTTAAAAAACTTAATTTCCTTTAAATTTTAAATGTTTCCTTCCTATTGCCAAATTAAAAGATCCTACTTTTCCTTGACTTATATTCAATCAGTAAGGTTAAGTATTATTTTAAAACACATGAGCTTACTTATTAACTAAGAGGTATGAAAATGAAGAAAGCTATTATTTTAGATATTTGGATGGTAAAAATTGCTATTATGCAAAGGGATTTTATCTTAATTATTCTGGAAGATGATTCAATTTATTTACATTGCATATCGTAAAATTAGCATACATGATTTATTTAATCATATGATTATCTGGAAATAAATATTGAACTAAGAAAAGATTAAGTTTTAAAATTAAAAATTTGGCTCTTGCCCTCTGAGTCAGTCTGAGTCAGGGGATAGGGGACTTTTCCAAAGAGCTTTGCAACTCTAGGCCACATAACCTCCTGATCAGGGAGATTAATGAGACACTGGAGGACAGAAAGCCAATCAGTGCATTTGCTGTGAAGAGGAGGGTCATCAGAAAATGGAGACATCCCTGATGCTTCCGAGGGAAGCCACATGGTCAAGCAAGGCCTGGACCCATCCTAGCACAAATGGCACTAGCAGATGTGACAAGCTGCTCCAAGTTCCTGAGGACTCCCAAGGAAACTCAGCTGACTGTTAACAATAGATAGAAACAAAAGTCAGTTTGACTTGCTTCATCTTAAACACTTAGCAAAGACAGTCAAAGCCAAAACACAGCTATTCCTGGGCATTTTAAATAAAATAATAGTTAAATGTAACTTCCATAAATAAGTAAACAGGAGGCTTCAAAAGAGATTCTCAGACAGGAATGCCTGATTACTATCAAAAGAAACTGCCAGAGTAGTTTTTAGTTCAAGGCCTTTATTTCTAACCTACACAGGTAGCCTTAGTGTTTGCTAGTATGGTTATCCAGCCCTAAGTAATAGAATTAAATATTTCTCTATTAGACACAGAGGTCATACTAGTAAAAGGATTTTGCAAGCTCAGATGACATTAAGTTATTAAACTGTATCTTAAGGAAAAGGACATCAGTAACCCTAAAAGTTAAATGTTGTGTTTACACACCTGACAATTCTGGCAATGTGACGAATATCCTTAACGATTTACATGCTCAGATAGAAGCCATGTCCTCAGCAACTTTGTCATGGAAACAATATCTTAGCTCCTGGTTCTTGGTACTTCCTGGTGGAAAACATTGTTAGTCTTTGTCTTTGCCATCATACTCATTGGCATATTCCTGTGCTATGGGATTTATTGCTGCATCAATCTGGTTCCAGTACTAATGAATTCTTGTTTCTCTTGTAGACCACCCATCACTCAAATGGCCTTCCAGTCTATTACTTCTCAATCAGACTTCTATCATGGACCCACTCGATAGACCCTATTTTTAAAGGGAGATTCCAAACTGCTTGCCCCACACCGTCCCTTGTCAGCCTGAAGAAGCCAGAAAGATTTTCTTCGCCCCCCTTGCTTACAGCAGTAAGGAGGTCCCAAATTAGAGGGGGGAATGAAGCCAGATTTAAAGTTAGGTAGTCAGTGTAGTTAGGTAAATTGGGTCTAATATCGAGTGAAATCTAAAATGGAGGCCATGCTGGGAATGACTCAGGGAAAAAGCAGGAGAATTCATGGAATGTTAATGAAGTCCTGAAAAGGCCCTGGGCCAAAGTCCACCTCAAAGAAATGTTAATGGAGCTCAGGAAACAGCCCCCAACAGATTTGGAGATAGCCCATCCTAGAGAAATGATAAGCCCATCCCAAAAGGTGATAATTGGGCCCACCTGTGTCCTAACCCCTTCAACCTATATTCCATCACCAAAACTATAAAAAGGAGAAAGAACAGCCCTTCCACGGATTCCCACCTTTTGGGTCCCCTTCTTCCTCCGGGAGAAGTCTTTTCTGCTGTCCTTTTATAAATTTCTAATTTCTACTCTGAAAAAAAAATTCATCTTGTAATAAGCATATTTTGTTACTAATGACGTACATAACAGATTTTTTAAAGAGATTGTATGCAATACATATATTTGGGACTGGGAGTATACCTCAGTGGTAGAGCACTTGCATAGCAATTGTAAGGCCTTGGGTTTAATCCTCACCTTCACAGAAAAGGAAAAACAACCACAACCAATTATTCCCTAACACTTTTGTCCATATGTTTGTGAGTATAGTATAACTTGTATTTCAAATGAAGGGTTGTGTTTCTTATTTAAAGGAATGAGTAGTTTCAAGTTTCCAGTATCAAAGATGACTTCCAGGTAGACATGTTTGTCATTGCCATGAGAACTGGTTGCCTTTTTCACTACCCTAGAATAATATGTTAAGTGGAAAATACAATATAAATTGAGTGAGTATTTTCCCAGGTCCAAGTATGAGTTAAAGGTTTAGAAATATTTTATTGTCAAAAAGAGTACAAAGTGTGAAATATCTAATAGTTTGTAGGTTGTTCATTTTATTAAAATTAGATTTTAAGGTAATAATAAAAGCAACTATCCTTTGAAACTAACTATGAGTGCCAAGTACCTTGCAAGCACTATTGTATTTGAGGTTTACAACACCATTGTCTAGAGAGCTGTGTTCCATGTTAAGTGGGAGAGGCAGAGATAGAATTCAGACTCAGAAAAGCATAACTCTAAAATGCAAACTTTCAACCCATGTACTATACTCCCTTCTGAGCCCCGAAGTTTTTTTTTTTTTTTTTTTTTTTTTGATTTCTAAAAAGTAAATCCATTCCAAGTCTTAATTTACGTTTAATTGTATTAAAATTTTTTTTTGGAAGGGAATATTCTTATTACAAAAGTAGAACATCCTGTGAAGTCTATAAAAAAAGGTAAATCAAAGAAAAAATTAATTACCCATAGTCATAATACTCCCAAATTAATTCATTCAATAACTGTAAATTCTGTAGATTTTTTAACATTAGGTATCTGTAGGCCCACATAGCCAAAGACTAGTGATGGTCTTCTTCTATCTAAAACTTAGACCCTAAAATGTGAAGGCATTAAGATTAAATGATGCCTCCCTGTTATTATATAGCAAGTGATAATGTTAAGTGTAGTGTTTAAAAAATATTTTTTTCTGATAACATTATAGTTTATTAAATGTTCATGTTGTCAATGTTTACAACATAATTGATAATAGTTCATGGTATTCCAGTAAATATGTAAGTATTTTAACACTTAGTTTCTTTAATTTTTTTTTTACCAACTATTGGAGTTTAGTAAAATTTTACCATGTTTATTTTTGTTTAAACTTGAATCCATGTACTTATTCATTATGCATGCCTACATGATTGCATTCCTTATTTATTTATTTATTTATTTATTTATTTATTTATGTATTTTGGTACCATAATAATAATAATGATTTTTAATCACTTCCCACTGAAGAAAACAATCACTATCCCCTTATTTTAGTGATTAGACACAGAGAAGTTTACCTTCTTGCTTATTGACACATGAATGTAGAGACGGAGGTCAGAGTATTCATATAGATTTGGTTCTCATTCATTTCTGGCAAATGTCATTAGTAGTTTGTTTATTGGCTTTTTTTTAATATTTACTTTTAGTTTTTGGCGGACACAACATGGGGTGCTGAGGATCAAAACTGGGCCCCCCACATGCCAGGGAGTGCTGTACCATTTGAGCCACAGCCTCTCTTGGGTGGCTTTTTAATGCAGTGCTGGGTGTTCAACCCAGTACCTCATTCATGCTAGAGAAGTGCTTTACCTCTTATCCATAACCCTAGTCCCCAAAGTCCTTTACTTATTTTTTGGGGGGGAGGAGAGTGTGTGTGCGTAGTGCAAGGGATTGAATCCATGGCCTTAATCAGCAAAACAAGCACTCTACTGACTAAGCTATATCCTCAGCCCTGATCTATTGTCTTTTAACAGTGACAATGGAGCAGCCTGTCATTCAGTCTTTGATTCTGCACCCACTTGGCTCAGGTTGGAGGCAGGGCATGAAACCTTGACCAATCAGTCTCTTAGGTGAGAACTGTCCAACCCTCATGCAGCCAGTGATGAGGGGGATGGCGTCCACAATCTTCTGTTCCCTTGGTGTCTGGAGCCCACCATTTTTTCAATCTTTTTGTTGGCTTCTGTCCTGGATCCAAGCCCAGGTGTCTGTGCTATACAGAAACTGAAAACAAATCACAGGGAGAACACTGAGAACCCTGAGAGTCAGGAAATGGTAAGTGTGCCTTGTTAATCTTGAGACTGGGTAGGAAGGTGGCTTAAAACTGACAGAAGTGGCAATGGTGAAAACTTGTAGTCATGGTTAGGGAGTCCTCATGGTCCTCTCCAGAGTCTTGTGGCCAGAGGGTCTCTCTGTGGTAACTTAGCGTTCACCTCGCTCTGACTAGTCTAGTGAGGCTTAGATCAGCAGTTGAAAACCTGGGCATTTTGTTCCATAATTGTAAGGTGTTTCCAGCTTTTTTCTAAAGCCCTTTGTGGGCTTCCATGTCCCATGATTCCAGCATGTCTCCAGAATGCATAATGAAGACTGAGAAAATTACCAGGAGAGAACCACAACTCCATTTGTTGTATTCAAGCATGAGAGAGGCTGCTGATTTTAGGGCTTGTTACTCATGAGGGTTTGTTTGTTTGTTTGTTTATTATTTTTTTTGTGTGTGTGCGTGTGCGTGTTTGTTTGTTGTTTTCTTTTTGGAACCAGAAATTCAACCCAGAGGTGTTCATCCACTGATTCACATTCCCATCCTTTTTTAATATTTTTATTTAGAAACAGGGTCACTTTGAAGTTCTTAGGGCCTCACACATTTGATGATGCTGGCTTTTAACTCATTCTCTTCATGAGTCCTGAGATTTTTAAATGTAGCAGAAGCAGTATCTCAAATCCAGAACAAAAACCTGAAATCCAGAACTTCAGCTTATCTCTCCATAGGTCTCAGAATAAACCCGTAGTTTTCTAACTCTCTGTTCACATATCCAAAACTAGGGTTCTCTGTTCACAGAGAATAAGTTTAATAATGACCATGTAATGCAGATAATGGGCCTCACTCAAAGACACCTGGTGGCTAACTGAAAGATGTTAATGAACACCATTAAGGCCTATTTCAAAAGTAAAAGACCTTGAATCCCACTTTGGGAACACCTTCTACAAAGTTCTTTGTCCCAGGAGTGATTCCTTATTGAATTTGAAGGAAAAAGGATGGGTCACAGAAAGAATAAAAGTGAACCCATATGGTAGTCAGGATGCCTTTTCCAAAGCCTATTTTAAATGCATTATGCTGCATGTTCTGCCCAAAACCATCAGTAAACTTCTAAGATGGCACAAAAAAATGATTTTTTTTTCTGATATCAATCTTCATACAACATGGTGGCCATTCTATTTCTTCTTGCTTAAATAATTTTTTTCTTCAAAATTTATGAAACAAGCACCCAGATTCATGGAAAACTGAGAAATTTTGGTTCATCTAAAAACTTCACTTTCAGCATTATTAATCCTTATTTCCCCATGTTTTATTTCAAATGCATGCATCATTTTTAATGTTTTTCTTGAAGAACTGGAGGGCATTTTTAAATTATTTTAATTTATAATTCTGAGATTTTTCACATGAGAAAAAAGCAGAATAATATTAGGTGACATTAAAAATAATGAATCTCTCCTAAATGAGGTCTATGTGTCCCATTTAAAATGTTTTTTAAAAACTGTAATGGGTCATCAATTGAGGGTGTATTTATTTATTAATTAATTTGTTTATTTACTTATTTATGGTCAGACCATTTCATTAAAATAACCCACAGAAGGGCCTGGGGTTGTGGCTCAGTGATAGAGCACTCACATATCACATGCAAGGTCTTGGGTTCGAAGCTCAGCACCAAATAAAAATAAGTAAATGATAAATAAATTAATAAATAAATAAATAACCACAGAAACATTCCAAACATTTCAGGAAACTCTTTTATTCTGGTGTGGCAGGAAAAAATAGAAGGGGGACTAACTTGAATTTAAATTACATGGAAGTTCAATCTCTCTCTCCCTCTCTACCTCTCTCTCTCTCTCTCTCTCTCTCTCTCTCTCTCTCTCTCTCTCTCAATCTCTGTACTGAGTTTTGACCCAAGGGCCTCATACTTAGAAGGCAAGCACTCTACATGCTGAGCTATTTACTCAGTCCCATTTTTTTGGGGGGAGAGAGACCAGGGATTGAGGTCAGGGGCACTCTAACACTGAGCCACATTCCTATCCCTATTTTGTATGAGTCAAATGAATATTTTTGTGATCTTTGAATGATATATGTTCCATTTAGAATTTGGACTTGCATATCTATTGCTACTTTTACATGTATTTAATATATATATATATATATATATATATATATATATATATATATATATATATATATAAATTTCTCTCTCTCTCTCTCTCTCTCTCTCTCTCTCTCTCATATATATTATTTTTGAATGGAGTTTTCTCACCCCTTAATAATTCCTGAAAGAATCAAGACCCACAGTGCCACCTACTTCATCCTTGAACGATGTCTAGACAAATACAGTGAATATTTGAAATTCTCATGACCAGGAATTTCTGAAATGGAGATCCATCCGATCTCCTGTTGCTAATCATTACTGAACCAGATAGTTCCTTTATTGACTGGAATTCATAAAAATGGTGTAGAACAGAGATGCAATTGAGTTGGAGCCTGCTGGGAACTGGTCTTGGAGCAGTGGAGTGCAGGTGTCTGATAAAACATCTGTGGTGGAGCCATGTGGATCTGTCATTGGCTTCCAAATAACATGTGACTGACATGGGACAGTCAGCAGACCCTTATATGTAAAGGCCTCTTGTTTTGGGGAGAGGTTTGGGGGTGATAATCAGAGTCAGATTGCTACTCTAAGTAGGAAAGATGTATGGGATAGCAGCCCAGTTGGTGTTTTCTCTTGCAAAACCTGACTCATCACATGTGACAGTACTCCCTCCAGTGCTGTGTCCTAGTTTGTTGTAGGGACAAATGAAGCAAGGCACTGAAGATAGAAAGAAACAGTTTCATTTGGCTGCATCCAGGTTCAGAAAGCACAGCTTTTGCTGTTATCAATCAATCCCTCCAAGTTCAGGGAATTTCAGAGTTTTATACCCAGCATGTAAGTAGAGGGGCTCAGAAGTTTACAGTGTGCAGAAGTTCACATAAAAGCAGCTTTTTTCTTTCACTGTCTGGGCAAGTTAACCCTTCAAGGACAACACTTGAGAAGAGGAGAACTTCTTCTACCCTTTCTTCCTCCCTCTGCCAGCTGTTACCATGGAGCCAATTTGTAACTTATCTTAAAAATGTAGACATCTCTGTGAAGCCTAGCTCAAGGCCAGAGGCCTTGTTTGCAATTTCTTCAAAGTACTATACTGGATATATTTGTGAAAATAGTAAGGGGGTGTCCAGCACCTTGGCCAGTGGCCAAGTAAACAGGGCAGCACAAAAATAGAAAGTTTACCTACATTGAACTATTTTGCAGAGACTCTTTGGCTGACAGTTCCCAAATCAGCCATGGTGAAGTGGACTTTTCTGTGGAGAAAGCGGGTACCACTACATTGGGCCCCCCTCTTCCTCCAGGGAGAATCTTTTCTGCTGTCCTTTAATAAAGCTTCAACTTTCCACTCTAAACTTGTCTTCATGTGCTTCTCTGGTGTTATACTTCAGCATTGGAAAAGCAAGGCCTCATTACCAGTAAATAGCCATAACAGTAACAGTGAAAGGACAGAGATAATGCCAAAAGTAAATTCAACATTTAGAATTGAAGATAATAATAATCTTTAGTGATAAGAATTCCTTAATTTAATACTTTAAAAATAATAACAACATGTTTCCAGGGAGCAAATTTGTGACATTGCAGTCAAGGGGAGAAATAAAAAATATCCATGCATTTCTGCCCCTTTCAATTCTTTATTCACTCAAATTCTTAATACAACTTTACTCTATAGGTTCCTAATGAAGAAAACAACAATCCTTAATGATAGGCTCTGCAGTGGAGATAATCAAATAACACCAAGCAATTGTAGATTAATTAATTCCCAGAAAACAATTTTAGATTAATTCTGAACATTGCAAAACAGATTTAATCATGACAGGCTAGTGACAGACATTTCCTCTGAATGCTAAGTTCAAAACTCTCAAGCCTTTGGCTTTATGTCCTGCAGATGCACACCCACTCAGACAGCAGTAATCAGGTCCCAAACCAAAACAGGCTTTTTCTGGTGGGGAGTGGATGACCAGTTGAGGAGAGGGTCACAGGGACAAGTTGCATCTCTCAGAAAGATCAAGACAAGGCGATAGAGTTTGAGAGCAGTGAGGATCACACAGAGAATAGGAAAATTTTGGCAAGTGATGGGATGTCAGTGTAGGTCCACATCAGGCTCTCCTGCTGGAGTACATACTTTTTTAGGCTGGCTAAATCACTGTTTATTAGCTCTATTTTTATACTAATTTTGTTTTTATTTTTTTATTTTTTTACCACACCTTGTAATTATCAGGTGCCACCAGATTTCTCATTTACCCTGAGGTCAGAAATAACTGGTCTGGTGGTCTCCATCCTGATATTCTCACCTTTCACTCTTATCAGGAGAGGAAAGCCTGCCAGCGACTTTATTTAGTTTACCAGGGTGAGGACAAGTAATGTGTCTGAGGCCATATTAGAGGGCTCTGTGGGTGTGCCTGGTGAAAATTGACCTCTAATAATAACCTCAGGTTTCAAAATGGAGTTTTTTAAATGGAGTGAGAAACTGATGTGACTCCCTTTTTGAGAAACCAGCCACCTCAGAGCAAAGCCTGTCCAAAGGGGGGAGTTACCTTTTTCCATGGAAAAACTAAGAGTGCTCCTAGGCATATACTAACCCTGCTGAGTTGTTTGTCTGTAAATAACTGGAGAGATCTTCCATGCCAAGTGATCCTGACTCAGTTACACTAGGTTAGGACCCATAGCAACCCCCTAGCTACCACAAAAAGCATGAGACACAGAAAATACCTGAAACACTAGGTGACCTTCCCAGTACTTTTGTTGATTGGTAACATGATTAGGCAAGTTTATCATATACACTCTTGCAACCTCTCATGGCCTAAACCACTCGGTTCAAAAGTATCCACAACTTGAACTAACCAATCACCCTTACACAACTTGTTCCTGCCAATGAATGTGCTAATCAATGTTAAGAGTTGTTGTTTGACTTTTCTGTGATGTGAAATGATTGGCTATGTGTTGTTGTGATGCATACAATATTCCCCAAAATCTATTAATCCTCAATGAATTAAGGGTCAAGACTCACTCATTGGGACCACTGTATCTGAAATGGTTGTGAGTCCAGGCTTGAGCTTACAATAAACACTCTTGTGTGACTGCATCAGATTCAGCTCCTGGAGGTCTATTGGGGTCCCATGAATCTGGCATTAGAAGAGTTGCTTAGGTTCAGGCCTAAGGCCATTCTCACACAACCCCTTTCACCTTGACAGCTCTTCTGCAGATAAACAGAAGCCATAACACATAACTCCTGTCTTCATAAACTCTATCTCTTGAGTCCAGTGTCATTTCAAGTTCTGGGTTTAAAAAGACATATTCATTTTCCTTGATGTTTTCAATAAGTCACACAGAATTCTTAGGAATGGCTTGGAAGGATAACAATGTTATATTGCAAAACTTCATGAACTTTCAAATTGCTTGCTGTGTGTGACTGACCAGTATGTGAAAGGCCTTGGGAATATGTAAATATATTATGAATATAATAGAACTCTTGAGACTTTTTTCTTACTGTACACACATCCTGAGGCCAAATGAGGCTGCTTACTAGAGGTCATTTCTCAAAGAAGAGATAGTGATCATAAAGGAATAAATTAACCTATATATTATAAATAAATCTAATATATATTTGATTAAAATTGATGACATATATGGCCATGCCAAATAGTTTGCTGAATCATTTCAATTACAGTTATTTAGTTATTTTAATGTTTTGCTTACTGTCTGCATTAGAGACATCGTTGACCTGCAATTCAGGAAAACTTTTAATTCTAGCACTGAATTTATCAGGTTTTGACACTTTGATATATTACTTATTGCCATAGGATCTCTTGTTCCTCAATGTGTATATTTGTAAATTTACACATTCTAGAAGGTTTTAGAAAGATAAAAGAAAATATGTATTAAAAGAGTAGTTTAAAAAGCTCTTTAGTATACCATTGCTATGGTTATTAAATAGCATTTTCCTTTTAAGAATGTATTAACCTGGGGCTGGGGATGTGGCTCAAGCAGTAGCGCACTTGCCTGGCATGCATGCAGCCCAGGTTCGATCCTCAGCACCACATACAAACAAAGATGTTGTGTCCGCCGAAAACTGAAAAATAAATATTAAAATTCTCTCTCTCTCTCTTTAAAAAAACAGAATGTTTTAACCAGCAATATGTATACAACAATAACATAATAAATAAATATGGTACAAACAAATAAACATAAATTAATAAATGTTATATGATTTATTTTATAATAATATTGGTAAAATATACCCAGAGGTGAAAATAAACATTTAAATAATGATACATATACATGTCCATTTTTATTAAGGTATAGTGAAATACATCTATTTTTGTAATATACCTTTGTTCATGAAAGCATCATAAATATTATTATCAAATATTATTGTAGCTGCACAAAATTAAAAATCCAAATTGTACATATATCAGTAAATAAATGGCGTTTAGTGACTGAAATTTCTGAGTCTGTTATTGTGAAACACAAATATTCAGTAAAATATGCTCTGAAGAAAACCTCAATTTGAAAATGTAAAAACATAGAAAGGAGTATTTAGAGTTGTTTTACCATGAGATTAATTTAAAATACCTTTGATACCCAATCAAATACTCTGAAGTTTTTGCTCTTAAGAAATACATATGAAAGAATACAGCAATTCTGTCTCTGAGTAATGCAAGCATAAGAGAAAGATGATAAGAATATTAAGTAAGCCTCAAAAATCTGAGGATCATGAAATAAATAAATTCTTGGCAAGAAAATATCAATCAATTTTGATGTAAAGTCAAAACTAATAAGCATTCTAATTTACCAAATCTTAATGATTTTATATATTAGAGAAAAGAAGTCAGAATTTTAAGCAAATACATGAGAAATGGGTTTGCACAACAAGGTTTAACCTCAGAAAATTTTATACATCCCCTGTGTCTGTCCATGTGTCTCTCTCATGTCTTTCCAGTGTGACATCAAAAAAAAAATGAAGAACAAGTTTTTGAGTAATTATATTTAGGTCTTAAAAAAGTTAAAGAAAATAATTAGCTCTCTTTATCTATTTTTAGAAGTAATTTGCCTTCGTATTTCTTCAATAATTAATGATTACCCTGTGCTTGTTGCTGATAATACAGAATGTGTAGAACCACCCAGAATGAGAGCACTATTTAAATAATGTCAGAACAAAAAGTGCTACAGAAGAGTAGGAACTGAAAAACAAGGCCAAAGCCAGTGGAGGACCACACAGCATTTAGGGGTATATCAAAGAGGAATGGAGTTGGTCTTAAGAGGTCTGACTTCCCTTAGCCAAGACAAATAACTAGTACAAACTGTCTTAAAATATTTTTCTTCAAATCTTATAATTTAATGGATACATGGTAAGAATCCATAAGTTAAATGTAAACTAGCAAATTTACATTCATTTCTGGGACACTTTTACTTCTAGTTCTATAGATTAATTAATTTTAATGCCTTTCTAGATATGGTAGATAACTTTTTCTTATTCAACATTTATCAGGTAATTTACAAAGGACTCCATTACAGAATTCAGTCATTTTTAAAAATTCATAAAGCAACAGATGAAATTGTTTAAAACACAGACACAGTAATATAACAGGATATAAATTCTGTGTAGACACCATGGTCTTTATGTTTAGCTCCTATTTTAAAGAAAGCTTAACTGGCTTGTGTGTTTAGTTTTAAACCAAATTTTATTTTTTCATGTTCTAGCTCTCCTTTTCTATATCTCATTTCTCTCATTTTAGAATCATGTTAGGAAAATTTAATGTCCTTGTCTAATCTTCTGTTTTCATTCTGAAGGATCTTTTCAACATTATCTTTCAGGTTTTATAATGGCCATCTATTTAAAAAAAAAAATTAAACTTGTTCTTAATATACAAATTCTCTGCCTTCATTTTTGAGTTTTGCACCTGGTGAGGTGTGATTCATTGAGTTCAGGTTTGAAAAAACAATCTTTAAGTTATAAAGTTTCAATTATATATTTTAAGATAAAGAAACAGTTTTAAAGTTACCGTATTTGCTATAATTTTTTAAGTACAATAATTTTAAATTACAAATATTTTAACTACATTAAATTTCTTTTTCATTTGGCAATCCTAATGAAGGCGTAATGGCTCATTCTATTTTTACTTATAATTTTATTCTATTAAATATACCTTTTCATTTATTATTCATGCAAAATTATTAATAGAAATTCATCACTGGTTAAGAGACATGAGTCAGCCAAGAGGTAAGTTAAATAAAAATTCAAGTTTATCTCCATACACAACATAACTCTCTAAGCATACTTTTTGCTGGAAAAAAATACTTCAAGATGGCAAGTAGCACAAAGAACTGTGCTGAAGGCTGAAACTGATTCTGAAAGCTAATGCCTCTCCCACAGCACACCATCACAAAGTGAAGATTTCTAAAGTCTGGGAGACTAAGGTGGATATTTTTGATGGAAACACGTACTCTTGTGATACTAACAAATTGTAGAGAAAAAATGATTGATAAAACCCATGAAATGCAGGAACCCCAGAGTTCTGAAAACTATCTCAGATGTAAGCCACACAGTATACCTGCCTGACCATTAGATTTTGTTCACTTTAGACCTTTTAGAGTGGGAAATAAACATTGATTAAATAAATCACTGAGATGTGGGGTTCTAAACAACATTTATTTTCTCAACTATACAGTCTAAAACATTACTCATAATGGATTAAAGCACAAGTATCTGGGACATATTTTTCAAGGCTTTTTAATTTTATTAGAATATACATTTAATGTGCCACATTCTTTTCCAAATTTCTTATGGAACAATATCAAAGATTTTACATTATGCTTGATGATACTTAGGGAGTCACTTAAAGAACTGTAGAGTCATTCCACTCACGCCAAGATAATATCATATTTACATAAAGAGTGAGTTTTTAGGTTATTTGTGGTATAAGGCACAGATTCTATTCAAAACATTAGCAAAAGAAAATACAATCATTGTCAGATGAAGTCCTGATATATAAAAATAAAATAACTTAAAAAAATTCCAAGCTGGGCATGGTGGCGAATGCCTGTAATCTTGGTTGGCTCTAGAGACTAAGGCATGAGAATTGCAAGCTCAAAGCCAGTCTCAGAAATTCTGCAAGATTAAGTCTCAAAAACAAAAAAGAAAGAAAGAAAGAAAAAAGAAAAGAAAGAGCTGATGTTTGGCTCAGTAGTTAATCACCTGTGGGTTCAATTCCTGATTTAAATAATAATACTAATAATAGTTCTAAATGACATCATGATAAACACAATAAAAATTAGTAACTGAACTTATTTTTTGGTGGTAATGGGGATTAAACCCAGGGCCTTGTGTATGTGAGGCCAGCACTCTACCAACTGAGTTATATCCCCAACCCTATAACTGAACATCTTACTAGACTCTAGCTTCCTTCTGTGACTTTTGTGTTTTTGCTATTCCTTCTATTATTCTATACTTTCTGCCAAAATTTTCTTCAGAAACGAAAAACTCACTCCTTCCACAAATTACCTTCATAAAGGAAAATTTCTGGACATCTTCACCCCTTTGGTAAGGATTGTCAAGTCTTCTGTTATGACTTAAAAACTCTATCCTGTTCTTTAATTTGATACTTCTGCCTGTTTTCTATCCTTTTGTTTAAAATTGTGGTTTATAAGTGTATAGTTACAATTATGGTTTACATTGCTTCCTTGTCTTAGAACAAATATGCCTTTTGCACACTTATCTCTAAACACCAAAACTCATGCTTTCATTTTTCTTTGTGTTTTGCTACATCACCAAGGTGGCTACAGGTCTTAATGCAAGCAGTTTCTGTTTGATCGGATCCTGGCTTCCTCCCTCCGATGTATGGTGTCCAAATTTTTTTGAGCTTGGTGAGACTTTTAGTGAGGTTACATGTCATATACCAGTTTTGATGTAATGAGATGTTTTTTGAAAATGTGGTGCACGTGATAAGTGGATCTTATATTGGGACTTCATGGGGATAAGTGACTGCAGTGTCTACCTGTCCTGCTATGAGGTCTTCTTCATAGTACAAAACATTGTCTTATCCCTTGTTTACAAAACTTGAATTTATGGGGTATACGAAACCAAGGTTCATGTAGTTCTGATCTCAAAAGTTATGACCACTGCATGTCTACATTGTATAGAGCGCTTGCTTTTTTTCAGGGCTACTTTACTTTAGAGAACTCTGAAAATTTCTTTTATAACATATAAGTAAAGAAAACAGGGCTGGTGATGTGGCTCAAGAGGTAGTGAGCTTGCCTGGAGTGTGTGTGGCCTGGGTTTGATCATCAGCACCACATACAAACAAACATGTTGTGTCCGCCAAAAACTAAAAAAAAATAAAATAAAATAAAATTAAAATTCTCTCTCTCTCTCTCTCTCTCTCTCTCTCTCTCTCTCTCTTTCTCTCTCTCTCTCTCTTTAATAAATAAATAAATAAATATTTTTAAAAAAGAAAAAGAAAACAATGTTGGGCATGTTCAAATTTTCCAGAAAAAACTGAGAGCAATTATTAATGATTGACAGATAAGCAAACTGAGAATTCCCGAGTTAAGTGATATATCATAGTTTATAAAGTTACTAAATGAGAAAAGCTAAGATTCTAATGAAATCTAGTTAAGGTTTTACACCTAAAAAATACTATAATATTCACAAAGTCTTACACCTAATACATTATGAGGCAAGGCTATTACTTTATTGGCTTCTCCATTTAATATTTTCATTTTAGAAACATTTTATTAGTAGAAATAATAGTATTTCTGATGATACATATATAAGAAAATATTCAACACCTTCAACATCCACAATGTTCATTAGAAACAATGTAGAGTTTTTATACCTTTATATCAGATTTTTAGAAAAAGCATTTATAATCTGATAGTAAAATCATTTTTTAAATTGTGGTAGTATAAACATTGTTGTAGCTGCATTCATGTAGTGTGCTGTGATGCCCTTCAGTATATGAATTGATAAACAAAATGTTCTTTTTATACAAAATGGGATAATGCTCATCATTTAAGAGAATGAAATCATGGCATATGCAAGTAAATGGATGGAGCTGAAGAATATTATGCTAAGTGAAGTAAGCCAATCCCCCAAACCAAATGCTGAATGTTTTCTCTGACATAAAATTTCTGATATGTAATGGAAATGAGGGAGAAGCATGGGAGGAAGAGAAAAAAACTATAGATAAGGCAGTGTGGAGGAAGGGAAAGAAATGGAACATGGGGATAGGAAAGTGATGAAATGAGATGGATTTCATTATGCTAAGTACATGTATGAAGACATGAATGGTGTGACTCTGTTGTGTACAAGAGATATGAAAAATTGTACTCTATTTGGGTAATATGAATTACAATGCATTCTACTGTCTTTTATAATAAATTAGAATAAAATCTAAAAATTATGTTATAAAAGATTGTGAGCAAATTCAGAGGAAATCAAATATTTAAATACAAAAATAAAAAAGCATGTTTATATATGTTGAAATGTTGTATATATTCCATTATGGAGTTTGTAAAACTCAAGAATAACTATAACATATTATGAAAAAAAGCAAATACTTTTGAAGCAACTAAAATATATTCATTTATTAAAAAATAATATATTGTCTCATTTAAATCTATTCTTTGAGTGAGATGCAGAAAGACAGAATACAAAGAGTGATTAAGAAAGTAAAACAAAATATTAGAAGTGAAAAACTAAATATACAAATGAAGAAAGAAGTCTTAATGTACTAAAGAATCCATGCTAAAAATAAGAAAAGAAGTGAATGCATGATAAGACCGTGAGGAATGACAGATTATGTATCCTCTGATAAATCTATGAAAACTTATTTTTGGGGGGATAAAGATAACATATGAAACTATTTCTCACAAGTTTAGACACGATTTTGTAATTACTTATTCGGGAAAGTGTATTAAATAATATCAATACTAGATACTTCCTGAAATTTTTCTCCAAGTCGATGAAATCTTATATATATTTTAGAATATGTATGTGCATGTGCACTCTAGAACACTATGTATAAATGTATATATGTTTAATCTAAGGTTAACTTTTTATATGTATGTGAAATAATTTGATTCTTTTATATTTTTCTAAATATAATGGTAAATAAAATATTTTTGTAGAAAATATAATGTGAGTGATCTGTTTATTTTAAAGTGTCTGAATTTTTTTTTTACATAACTGGCTTTGTAAAGCCAGTCATTTCTATATTTTAAATAAAAGGTGTGTTTGAAGAGGCTGGGGATATGTCTCAAGCAGTAGTGTGCTCACCTGGAATGCGCACGCCTCTGAGTTCGATCCTCAGCACCACGTACAAATAAAGATGTTGTATCCGCCAAAAACTAAAAAAATAAATATTAAAAATCTCTCTCTCTTTCTCTCTCTCTCTCTCTCTCAAAAAAAAATATGTGTTTGAATAAAAATATTTTAAGAAAGCCTCCACTCAATGATGAATAAAATTCCCTATTAAAGAGTATTGGCCATTTTCATTTTTTTTAAGTAGAAAATGTTTCCCATAAAAAGAAGAAATGGATGTGAGCCCACAACAGTACGCTAAATCACCTTTCATAAAAACCTAGGGCAGGGATGCTAAGAAGATTATATTTCAAAGCACAATGGATCTCAAACATCAAATAAAACTTTTGGCTTAATGAAACCAAAAGAAAAGATTTGATCAGCATTTTATATTTACCACAGAGCCTTCTCTCAAAGAAGTAGGCAGTCCTATGCTAAGTATTTGATAGCATACCCTTGGTGTCAACATTTCCTATTCTTCTATAACAATCACTGGAGGTCCAGATTTCCCCTCACAGTCAGAATTCTATTTTCTTCTATAGGGTATGCTCACAAAGCAAAACAAATAGGATTTCATGGAAAAGGAGTTTTTAACTCATATTTTTCTTACTCTTTTTTCTGGAAACAAACAGAATGCATCTGTCTTCAAAATTACTTTCACCATAGTTTACTACAATTTTCTAATCCCAATATTGGACTGCAGGAATCTCTTTTGTGGGAGCCAGTGTTGAGGGTCTTCTGCTGCCAAACAGAGGCCTCACAAGCCATGTGGAATTTGGATGATCCATGTCATGTCTTGTGAACTGCATGGCTTACACATTTGCTTTCCAAAAAAGTCAACCTGATGTGATCTAAAAGGTCCTCTATTATATAAAATATGATTTTCTTTGAAATTGGCCATCTTTATTCATCTCAGCTAGTGTGCTGCTCCTAATGGTCTCTGAATTAATATTAGTGAAACACAAAAGAGCAGTGGGCCTCAACCATTATTTTTCACCTGTTTCAATCCAAATATTCTTCAGGACTACTGCATGACTTTTTGTATAAAAAGCCCAACCATCTAAAATAGTTAAATATACCAGTGGATTAAAAGGCCCTATTCTTATAACTTTATGACTCTAATTAGCTTGAATGCTTAAAATTGATTTAAGTTGTAAACCATGCTGTTTTGTTGCATAAATGGTATTCTGTAAGTGCATCAAATCACTGTATCAATGTGAAGAAAATGTATGGATACTTAGATCAAGACAGCAGAGGCATGGGTGAGAAATTCTACACATCAAGAAAGAGCTGAAAGACCTGTGACCTGTGTCTGTGCCTGGATCTGGGATTGTGACTCAATGGTAGAACACTTGCTTAGCATGTGTGAGGCACAGGGTTTCATTTAAGTACTGCATATAAACAAAATAAACAAAATAAAGACCCATCAACATCCAAAAATATATATAAATAAATAAAGTGCTTAAGTACATTCTCAGAATTAGTCTATGTCATTTTAAGAAAATAAAAACAAAATAAAATGTTTCACCCCTTGTAGAAAAGCTATTACCTTCAATAAAGTGCAGGTTATAAATTTATTTCTTCTTTGTTATCCTGTGAGGAAATTACTTCATGTTAAAAATTCAGTTGTATGTTATCACCCAAAAGAATGATTGAATATCAGAGTTTTTCTTCCTATGCAATAATCACCACCCTTACTGTTATTGTAGGAGAAATTAATAAACACAGAAAGCTTGGCTATTCTCACAAAGTTTATGTAAACATGTTACTCTAAATTAAATTTATATAATCAATTATGATTTGCTACCAATGCAGATATCTTGTTACCATTTGGAACACATGAAGAGGTGATGAATTGATTGCTATTTCAGTTTCAAGAGAAACATTTCCTATAAGCGCATTTGTATTTTGTCAAGAAGATAAAACAAGAACAGTAAGGACTTATTGATTCCTGATCCATGCAAAAATAACTGAGAAAGAAGGGAGATATCACTTAGAACATGTACACAAGTCTATAAACCACTTTTTTAAAATCATATTAAAAATACATACAAAGAACTACAGATCCAGTTAAGAAAAAATCAGCTACTCCATGCAATAAAACTACAGGAGATATCACAATATCAATACTTGACAGAATAGAAGATGGCGGCGAAGGGAGTGCATTACCCCCGTGTACCGCATCTTTGTGTCAGGAGAATGACGAGTTAGAAAGGCTAAAAGCTATCTTGTTAGGAATTTCCAGCAAAATTGGGGTGCTCCAAAAGCTAGAGGAAGGATTTCCATCGCAGAAGACGGGGCTTGTCAGGACCGGTCAGGACTCACCCGTTGCTTTGGTCAGCCGGCAAAGGAGACAAAATGCTGCCATTCCCGTGGGATACCAACACGGCAGAGATCTGATGTCATCAGAAAGCGGCGGAGGAGAGAACTTCATCGATACCAGCGGTGACACAAACAGTTGGTCTCGTGGTAAAGAAAGTGAGTCACAAACACCCGAGTCTCTCTCACTTTGTCATCAAGCCAGAGGGGCAGAGCAGAGCTGCTGCCCGCTCCTGGAACAGGCCCAGCGGCCCGCCGGCATGACCCCAATTGGAGTAGGGACAGAGCAGAGCCACCACCCACGCCCGCAAAGTAGGCAGGCCTGTGACAGACCAGCGGATGAGACCCAGAGGCCTGCCAGCATGGTACACAGGTCACCCCAACTGGAGTAGGGGTAGAGCAGAGCCTTCGTGCCCAGATCAGGGCAGTCCTCAGGTGTGGTACGAGGGGCAGGGCAGAGCTGCCGCCTATGCCTGCAAGGTAGGCAGACCTGTGACAGACCGGCAGATCAGGCCCAACAGCCTGCTGGAGTGGTACACACGTCACCCCAATTGGAGTAGGGGCAGAGCAGAGCCACCACCCACGCCCGAAAGCTAAGCAGACCTGCAACCGACCAGTGGAACAGGCCCAGTGGCCTGCTGGCACGATAGACACGTCACCCGATTTGGAGTAGGTGCAGAGCAGAGCCGCCGCCCGTTCCCGCAAGGTAGGCAGACCTGCAACCGACCGGTGGAACAGGCCCTGAGGCCGGCCGGGGTGGTAGGCACGTTACCCCTATTGAAGTAGGAGCAGAGCAGAGCCTTCGCCCGCGCCCGGAACAGGCCCAGCGGTACATGGGTGTGGTAGACATGTCACACCAATTGGAGGAGGGGCAGAGCAGAGCAGGCGCCCACATCTCCAAGGTAGGAAGACTTGCAACCGACCAGCGTATCAGGCCCAGTGGCCTGCCAGCGTGATACACACATCACCCCAATTGGAGTAGGGGCAGAGCAGAGCTTTCGCCCGCGCCCGAGAAAGGCCCAGCGGCCCGCCGGAGCGGTAGTCACATCACCGCAATTGGAGTAGGGGCAGAGCAGAGCCACCGCCCGTGCCTGCAAGGTAGGCAGACCGCTGCCCAACCCTGCAAGGGAGACTTTTCAACTATACAAGAGCAATATAAATATATAGGGGGAAAATTTTTTCAAAAACTCAACAGTTTCACCAAGCAGAAAGAAACGCAAGCAATATGAAAAGACAAGGAAAGAAAGGACCACAAGCAATGCAGGTCAACTCAACTTTAGAAGAGGTAACAGCTGCAGCAGGTGGAATGTCAGATAAAGAATTCAGGATATACATGCTTCAGATGATCTGGAGTCTCAAGGAAGACATTAGACAGCAAAATCAGACAATGAAAGATTACTTCGACAATGAATTACACAAACAAATCCAGGCAGCAAAAGATCAACTATACAGGGAGATAGAGGTTATAAAAAACAAACAAACAGAAATCCTAGAAATGCAGGAAGCAATAAACCAACTTAAAAACTCAATTGAGAATACTACCAGCAGAGTAGAACACTTAGAAGATAGAACATCAGACAATGAAGACAAAGTATTTCACCTCGAAAAGAACATAGACAGCTCAGCAAGACTGTTAAGAAACCATGAGCAGAACATCCAAGAAATATGGGATAACATTAAGAGACCAAACTTAAGAGTCATTGGGATACAGGAAGGTATAGAGCTCCAAACCAAAGGAATGAGCAATCTATTCAATGAAATAATACGAGAAAACTTCCCAGACTTGAAAAATGAGACAGAATCCCAAATCCTAGAAGCCTACAGGATGCCGAATGTGCATTTTGATCCTAAAGGAGAAGTTTACTTGAAATTTAAAAATTATGTGTCACTGAAAATGTAGAAGATATATTAGACCTTATTGTTTAAAAGATAGAAATATGCCAATGAAATTCTTTCCAGGTATTTGGTCATTTTTGATGTACTGATCTGTGTATGATAAATAAAATTTAATTGCATTTGTAGATTTAAGGAAATATGCTTCAAAATAAATGTGCCTTGAGAAAGAATATTAATGTATTTAGCTTCTATATCTATGTCTAGAAAATTTAGATAATATCACAAAAATTACATGATTTGTGAAGAAATGCTATTCACTGTATCTTTATAGTATTTTGAGGAGATTCATGGATTTTGAACTTTTGCTTCAAATATATTTTGTCAAAAATAAACAGAATTGGTCATAAAGGTTTTTCTTTTATATTATATCATCAATTTATGGTGACATTATTATTCTCTTTCAAGCACAACTATATATAAAAAATAGTGATTCTTTTTCTTGGTGCTATGTTATCTTATAAAATTCTTATCCTTTGTGAAAAACAATGATAACTTTGTAGTGCAGAATTACATCCTTATAAAGTATTTTATTTCCTCCAATTTTAATCATGGATCTAAATTCATAATAAAATGTATTAAATATTTTTGACTATAAGCCTATAAACTCAGCTAACTATTTTACCTAGAGATCTGGATTTTCATATATACAAGTCTATTTTACCCACAATGAATTAAAGTAACAGTCAAAGAGAAACATAAAATGAGATAAACACCACATCAACAGAGGAGGTGATCTCCAGTGACAAAAGACTTCAAAGAACTTTTGGAAAACAGAAAGTCTGGAAGCAGATGAAGGATGCATTTGAGTTCTAATTAGGTCTCCCCAGGAGGGAGATTAAGACCATGACTAGGCATCTTGGAAGTCCATAAGTGAGTGTGCTTCAGATCAGCACAATGGAAATAAAGAGAAGGAACCATCACAGAATCTGGGTTTGCAGTCTTATCTCAAAGGAGGCTTCTGCTTACTCAAAGTGAAATTTTGGGGCTGTCTTGCACTCTCATTTGTATTTCTACATGAGACATGGACTGTGATTTACATGAGTCTCAAATAGTCTTTAGTGTAGAAAGCCTTGAATGGTCATCACCAGAAAAACTCTCTTCTACTGTTGAAAGTATTTTGAAAAGACCACTTTCAACAATTGTCTGGGAAATGAATCCTTCAGTCCTAATGGTGCCATAAAAAAACAGTTCCCTATAGTGACACCTCAAAAATTCACTTTTCAGTCTAAGTTCTGTACGTAGTTTATGGTACTAGTGAGACTGTATTCCTTATAAAAAGGGAAGACAGTGCAATTAATTACAGTTTTGACATCTGTGTAAACTGAATATCAAATTAATGGTCATCTTATGTCTTTTCTGCTGTTCATTTTAAATCCCTTAAAAATACTTCTTTTGATCTTTATAACTTAGCTGAGTGAGTGAAACTCATACTCTTCCCCAAATCATTTGAGCCTGCTCACCATAATTTTCTCAAGAAACAAATACAACACTGTTTTTTTTAACCATTCCTGTAGGGCAAGTGAGTACTAAAAAGTAGAAAATAGGATCATCTGTTTTCAGATTGAATCATCTGATTTTTGTCTTTATTGCAACATGGAATAAATGTCCTTCTGGTAAGGAGAGTGAAGTGACCTAGCTAGGATTGTAATTTCTTCTGTTCCTTTGTGTTTTCTTAGTACATAGAATTTAAAGTTCTCAGGTGCAGTTTAAATTTTATTTGGAATCTTCTTCAACATCCTGTTGGAAAAGTGTTCTCTTAAATAATTAGAATTTCTAAAACTGCAGGCTGCAGAGGAATGGTGTAAGAAAATATAATTGCCAATTTATCGAAGTGATCATGAGTGAAGACTCTTCAACTTTGACACACTGATTCCTGAATCTATGTAGTCTATCTCTTGGTAGCACAATCTGATATGATGTGAAATTTAACAAGTGTTAGCAACACCATCACATTTTCCAATATCCTACCATGCCAGTAGCTTTTTGTTTCTTTTGTAGATGACAATACAGAGGATACCATGGTCATAGACAATAGTAATATCTTTATTTTTGTTAAATGTGGTCTGATTCAATTTTAGGCATGATCTATTGATACTTTATTAGTGATGCTTGCTTAGCATTTATTATCTGTAAAAGCAAAAAAAAAAAAAAAAACCAGTTGTCAACTTGGTTGTCTTGTACATTGTCCATGATGTATGTGCTTTGGTATGTGATAGCATCAAATTCCATGATATTAACACTGCATTGACTCTCTCAGAGATGCATCCTTATTACTGTACCCCCCAAATTTTATAGTCATCAAAAGTTCCTTCTAGACACTTGACCAAGTCTTGATTTCTTTCTATTAGTTCATGTACCTTCTTACCTGAGGTAACTTCTTTTTCTACATGAAAGTGTGGATGAAGTGTGCTGCCAAGTATTCTGCTCTTTAGAAAGAGTTTTTTTTTTTTCCATTTTTTTAAAGGCTAACCCTAAAAGATGCTGTACAATGGTGTTATTTTATTTCAGTTTACTTCTAAATGAAGATAACTCATATTTATTTCTAGTAATATTTTGATAGAGGTTGGCCAATTTACTTTTCTATCTGATTTGCAAAAGGGACCTTTTCCCAAAGAAGCAAATGAAAAGGTGTTGTATCACACCTTTGCTCTGAAATTGATTGGGGTCTTATGAGAAAGAGTGTAGGTTCATGACTAACTTCTTGGTTAGTTTTTTGCTTAGTGATTGGTCACACTCTACAAGTGTGACCTCAGGGGAAATGCCAAGGAAGATAGAGAGTAAAATAAGTAGAAGCTATCAATTGATTATGCTTTTGTAACTTAAGTAGGGTTTTTGACTTACATATCTCTCTGCCATCCATTTAAAGTGAAAATATAAAATTCATCTTTATTTTTTATGTATCATCAATAAATTTCTAAAAATAAAATTTACACCTATTTTTTTCTAATCCTGTTCATGATTTCTCTATTTTCTTGAGTATATGAATTTTTTATAACTGATACTAACTTGATAATCTGTATCAATTCCTGGTTTACAAACACTTATTGATATTTGCCTCTTTTTAGTTATAGTTGGCCTCCAGTAACAAAGGGAAAGATCCCTTTCTGTCTGTTCCTCCCAGCCCTGATCCAGCCTGTCAGCTTCCCAGACCCTTATGCAGTTGGTTGTAAATTCTGCCAAAATTTTTGACTATTTTTCAAGATTAAAAAAAAATCAAAAACTTTAAAAAATACTTTAAAAAGAAAAATGTGCAGGGAGAAAGCAGCAATATATTTTTTCATAATTAGGCGTTTTAAATTTTTTTAATATTTGTCTGTATTTAATGTAGGTCAGCCACTGATACTTCATCAAAAAAACAGTTTCTTTGCTGAGTTCAGGTGACCAAGGAATAGCCACACCCTATGAAAAAAACAGAACACACACACACACACAAAAAAAAAATAAAACACAGAATCATCTTTAACCTAACATTTTATATGATGTTTCAGATCCCCGTAACTTTGCACACAAGATTCTGTGTTCAGTTGAATTTTAACTTCTTTTTGTATTTGTATAGAGTGTGACTATTGAATTGAAACATTTTATTCTAAGCGTCTTTGTGGTTTCTTGTGAGGTTAAGTGGGTGAGAGGGAGAAGGGAAAGTGGGGGATTCTTCTATATCATAACATGAAGTTTCCCACACAGTCTGCTCCCAGGTGCCAGACTTCAAGTTTTTCTTTCACTGGTATACTTTGATTATTCTTACTTCCCCTTTACCCATAAGTTAAAACTTATGGTAACAGCACTTTATCAAACTGCACTTATTAAGAACAATTTTAAAAATATAGTTATAGTTCACTTCACCAGTCTGCACTTATTGCTTATGGTTTCACTCATCTGCTATGCCTGTTTTTGGTGTCTAAAAAACCAACATTGTATTTTCAATATTTTACCCAGTTTCCTACATGTATATACTGGAAAGAAAATCTGGTCTGGAAATATTCCATTTTGATTGAATGCTATAATCAAGAAAATAAAATTTAAATATGCTAAATGTATCTCCAGAATTTCTCAAGTAGCTATGCTTAAAACAAAGAGAATATCCTGAAAAGAAAAACCATGGTCAGCTTCAAGAAAGCATAAATAGACCCCAAGTACTTATCACTAATGATGGATTATAGATGATAAATACAGAATAACCTCAAGATTTAAAGGAAAACTAGTATTCAACCTGGTATTCTTAACTGAAGCAGACTGTCCATTAATGATAAATAATAATAGATTTTCATTAATGATAAAATTCTAAAAAGCTGTATTCTGTGCCTCATTTCAAAGAGAGTTACTCAATATAGAAGAAAAATCACACAAAGGAAGCAGAGTTTGTGGATGAAACAGTGGCTCTAACTACAGAGCTGATGAAAGTTATGCTGATTATGCAGTAGACCTTGAAAATAGTTTTGTTAGCATACCTCAGTCTTACCTTTAAAATGATGCTTTAATAGAAATATTAGCTAGTGAGTAGTCAAGTGATTGAATGTAGCAAAAGTTAGAAGATTCTAGTGGTCTATTTTCTTCACCACACACACACACAAAATTGAATATTACAAAATATAGAGAAAAACAAAGTGATGAAAAAGAAAGTAAAAACACACTAAACACAAATAATGGAAAGTCAAGTTTTTCGTATGAAACACAGTAAAATGTGCACTTTTTGTAGCATTTGATGCGATAGAAGAAAGTAGTATTGATTGTTCTTGATGGTAAGAACATCCCTCCATGAGCACCATTCATGTCCTGATATTGGATGTCAGAAAGGCTAATAAATTAGAGAAAGAAATCATTCTTACTTCTGGTGTGTGTTTTGCGATGAAAACTAGTTTAGAATCAAATTTGTGAAAATGATTACTGGTTTTTAACCTTCATAAATTTTCTGTAGACAAAGAATGCAACACATAATTATTTTTAAAATAGAATAACTAACTGATGATGAATGAACACAGGACTTGTAACTATTAAATAATAGACTGGGGTGTAGTGGTCTGTACAGATGCTCATACTCAGAAATAATAAAGTGCCCAATGCAGATTAAGCAGAAAATCACATAATAATGATTACATAAATGATAATAAATTAAAGACTAATGCCTTTTAATATTTGACTCATTGGCCTTAAGAGAAAGAAGTGGCCCCATAAGCCAAATTGGTTTTCTTCCCTCTCTCATTGCCATTCGAAAAAATAATGGGAACCCCTAATACTTTGTGAAGGATCTTCCATGTATTTATTTCAAAATTATGGTCAATATCAGACAACTAATAGTAGGTATGGCTAAATTTAGTTTCCTTTTAGAACTTTACATAGTTGCAGATAGAGTGGAGGCTGCTGATTTGGGTGTAAATTTTGAAAACTACAGTTTTATATAGTCCTGGGGTTTGAACCCAGGGGTGCTTTATTACTCATATATATTCACAATTCTTCAATATTTTATTTTGAGACCTGGTCTCTGTTACCAAGCCTGGCCTTGAAGTTGTGATCATTCAGCCTCATACTCTATGATTTTTGAGATTACAGGTATGTACCACCACATCAACCTGGACACTTCCTTTTATTTTTTTACACGAATCTAATAATCAAAAGTATTTTAAATATTTCTGCTTTTTCTTTGATATAAAATATTCAATACTAACTTTCCAAATTGGTTTTCACCATCACATTCTTTTTTTTTCAAAAGGCCAATATTCATGTTGTGTAGTTGTACATTTTTTTTACCCCAAAAGGTATACTCAATAGATTGTATTCTGAGTTAGCAAGTCAATTTTATATGTTTCAGAAAAACAAATTGCCATAAATTGTTCTGGTTATGCTCTTAATAGAAGTACCTTACTCTTAGTCATTATAAAAAAAAAAGAAAGGAATTTAGTAAAGTCAAAAGGTACGATCCAACAGTTGGCTAGTTGTTTCAACCAGATGTTTATGATTTGATTGTTTCTCTTTTAAATTTCTTATTCTGATTGCTCTGATGGCTTTTCCTATGATATATAGTAGTCAGCTCAATTTAAAAGAACTAGTTTATGTGAAATATGGATACTAAGGGAAATAAATATCTGGAACAAATTAATAGTACTCAATATGTTTCTGATGATTATATACAGCTTCCTCCTACCATTCTGAGATTGCAATTCATAGAGCTTTAAATGACTTTCATTCCTCACTATATTTCACTAATTAGCACATGCAGAAATAATTTTTCAACAAATTTATATTAAATAAGTAGCAATTTAAAGAAAAACAGATATAATTCACACCTGTGAAATTAAAACATGACATTTTGCCAAAGAATATTTGGCATATTCAAATAATAAAATGAAGAATTGTTGCTTTCCTTTATGTGGTAGGACACAGTTTATTGTCATGTTGTTTCAAAAAAAAAAAAAACATTGACAGTTTTCTTATGAAAAAAAACAGTTGTTATTGTTTAACATGGATTTTACTTGAAATTTTTTTTTTTTAATTTTTACCCATTTGAACACTGAGAAGCTATTTGCTGCGGTCAAACACAGTGAGATACTGTTGTAAGATGTATCTCTGAAACATCAGCAGTTCTTTTCATTTTATGTAACAGCATCATGCACACCCAGCATGAGAAGAGGTTGCTCATTAATTTTGGTATCAATACTGGCTTAGGTACATTGAAAAGATGTTGAGAAAATTACATCTATAATGGTGGAATCTCCCATTTCTTTGTTTTCATTTTTCCTGTGGTGCTTCTGCTCTTGATATTAGTTATGTTAACTTTAATTTGAATTGTCCATACAGTTTCTTAAAACATAAGACACTTAGAATTGAGGAAATTACTTATAGCATATTTATTTCATAAACTGATATAAGATTCAATGAAAGACTTCAGCATTATTAATGCACATTTTATCAAAATTCCTTTAAGTCACAACTTGAGATACAGTATTAAAATCTTACATAGCTAAAGGTTTTTTAACAATGAATTATAGGCACCCTAAGCAAGTATGTAGTTCCAATTATTCATTTACTTTACTTCATTCATTCATAATATCATAGTTGATAAATACCACACATCAGAGTGTCTGTTTTTGAAAATAAATTGCTTGGTAAATTACTAACAATGCAGCATGCAATTTTTATTTATTATTGGTTCATCATACCCACATCTTACCCACATAGTAAGATTGCTATAATATTCAATAAGTTGTAGCTAAAAACATGAAATACCACATAACCTATTGTACAGATTATATAAATGCTCTTATTATTTCTTCATCCTTTTCACAAATATTTATCAGGAATTTACTATATGATAATTAGAACTAAGATCATCCTAATTATTTCAGATATTTGAAAAAAATGCAAGACCTCATTTAAAAAGGGCAATATAGATTTCAGAAGTAACTACTGTTTCTCTAGTGAATAATGTGTATAGAAATCTGTTAAGGTCTTGGGGTATGCAAATATATTTGAGTTGCATCAGAGAGTGCATATGAAAAAAACATAGTATTTATCATGTTACATAAATGAAGTGAAATATCATACCAAAATGTTAAAAAAATTAACTTTTGGGAAAAAAGCAAAAGTGTACACTAGTATTTGAAATAAGGTAATAATAATTTTTACCATAATTAGTTGTTTCTGAGTCTCATTTCACTCTTTACTTTAATTATCAATCCATTTTGTTAAGTACCCCTATAGGTGTTATTGGAAAATATTGGCATTTAGTGAATAATGCCACCAATTTTCTGTTCTGCAATATTAAAGAACTATTTCAGATTTATTGCAATGAATAGTTTTGCTTAAATGTAATTGTAGTTTTTCAATGTAGAAATTACTAAGATAACTCTGGGTGTTCTCAAAGTCTATAACAACCATATTTGATGAAATTTGTGGCATAGTGTATAAGAAAAGATGCTTCTCTACCACAAAGCAGACATCATTGAAATAACCTTGTGTAGTATCAGCATATACAAGTTTGGATGAGGACTTTTGCATCTTTTCTCCTTTTACTTCCCACCTACAACATGGCTTATTTTTCATAAGCAAATTTCTATACTTGTTAAACCTCTCATACATCTCAGAATTTACTAGGAGGGATCCATGACAACCTAGAAACAAACATGTGAGACAGTGTGTAGATTAATATATGAAGATGTTCAAGAAAATATTGGTCTGGTCAAGAGATGGTGCAGCAACTATATAGAAAGCTTAAAATTGAAATTGAAAGAAAGATAATACTGCCAAGATTTACTAAGAATCATGTAGTCTTTGGAAGCAGATATTTTAATACGAAGCTCTTGAGACTGATGTCCACTGCATCTTTCTTATGAATATTTGCTCTGGTTTTGAGGGCCACCACATCTAGCCAGTACACATTTGGCTTGATATAGCATATTCAGAAAGCACACCATTTTCTTTATAAACCTAGGCATGGTTTACTATACATCCACTGAGTTTTTGCACAGACTTTTCCCTTCTTTTAATATACCTAGCCCATTAGTCTTGTCATATTTAAATTTATTCATTCTTCAAGAAGTAGTTTAATTGAATTCCCTATTGTCTTTAAAATAAATTCTCCACCTAAAATAATTTATATATTTTAAAGCATTTTATTGTAGTATCTAGTGCCGCAGTCTCTCGGCTGGGCACAAATCACGAGTCTCCACACAGCTTGTAGATTCAAACAGCAATTCTTTATTCCCGAACTCACACCGGCCGTCTACAAACACGTTCTGGGGGAATCCACGTTCTCTGCCCAAATCCACTCCGTTCTCTGCCCAAATCCAATCCGCCCAAATCCACTCCTGCCTAAATCCACACCGCATGGGCTTCTGTCTCTCAAAAAAATACTGTCTGACCCTAAGCACTCAAGAGGAACTCAGCAGCAGGATACGCCCTATTCCAAAAGAGGAACACCCTAATCTCCTATTACTAAACCACCCTATTCTAAAGGGGAAACACCCTACTCTCCTATTATGCTAAACTGCCCTATTCTAAAGGGGGAACACCCTAAACACGGATCCTGCCCTGGTCCTTGAGCAAGGTCACCTTTCAGAAGTCCTTCCACTAGACAGCATGGGAGTAAGCTGGCAAGGAATTTGTCATACCTACTTGGCTGATGGCTCCCAGCATCTCCCCCCTTCTGATTAATTAAACAACAAGTAATGTGGCTTAAGGACCGTGCCTGGTAGGTTGTCCAGTTCAACATATGGCTCTTACCCGTCATTGGAAAACTGACCTTTAGGCGTCAGCCTCCTGTCTTAGGTTGATACCAATGCAACTGGATCATACCCGTCACTGACTACCGGTCCAGCATACAGCCATACTTGTGGATAGGTCTATGCACCAGTGGGGGGGTGAGGTTCTTTGCCTCACCTCTGTTGGCCCCCAAATTTGGCCTTGGTGCCAGTGGGGGAGTGAGGTTAATGTGGCTTAAGGACCGCGCCTGGTAGGTTGTCCAATTCAACATATGGTTCTTACCCGTCATGGGAAAACTGACCTTTAGGCAACTGACCTTTAGGCGTCAGCCTCCTGTCTTAGGTTGATACCATTGCAATTGGATCATACCCGTCACTGACTGCCGGTCCAGCATATAGCCATTGGCCCCCAAATTTAGACCATCACTAGCAGAAGGGAGGAGGATACAGAAATGCCACGACACCAAGCCAATTGACAGTTCCTTTGGAAAAATTGCATCATTGGTGACACCATCAGCAAAGATCACTGGTGACACCATCAGCAAAGATATGCCAGCATTACCACAATTTGCTGCACTAAACGTCAAAGGGGAGGAATCTATCAATCTGTCCGTCTCCTCCCAAAGTCCGTTTCCTCCCAAAGTAAGTTGACTCCTTGATTGAGCATACTTGTTGAGTTATATTCATTGGGATGAAGATAGGAATTCTGGCAATGATGCTAAAAAAGACATTATCCTGAAAAGAATTATTAAATATAATGAAAAGGAAAGGTGAAAGTAAACAAACAGATCTGTTAACCTCCTTAAAAAACAATCCTTAACAGCTGTTTACCTGATTTAAATTAGTAAACAAGCAGATATGTTAAGCACCTTTAAAAACAATCTTTAACAGCTGTTTACCTAATTTAAATTAAGCCATTTAAATCACGTGAATAAAAAAAAAATAATTCGGATCCATTTTCTCATGAGCGCTCCTCATATATGAAATACGCACACACAGACATACAACACAAAACACAAATGTGCAAACAAACGTACAACACATAAGATAATAACAAAGGCCTTTTAGCTTTACCTAGGTGAAATCTCCATTGCAATGTTTAAAAACTCCACAGTCAAAAAATAAAACTGATCAAAAAAACATTAACCTAGGTTTGTATGAGCTCAAAAAATAAAAATAGAACCTTATGATGTGGGAAAAATGCAATAATAAAATAGATATTGAAAAAAGCATCCTTGTTAATCACTGTTGCAGATGTAAGAATGGCCAAGCTGGAGTTCTGGATATCAGCTGTTATGGATTTGAGTCAAATCATCTTCTTTTCGATTCGTAGAAATTGCTTTAGTTAGTCTTTCTGGAATCCAAATCGGCTGCTGTTCTCCCTGTGGAAACACACAAACAGAGCCCCGACTCCAGACAATCACTGGGTCTGGACCTTTCCATTGTCCTGTTAGAATATCTTTCCAAAGAACTTTAGGCTTATGCACATTTTTTTGGATACATATGCCTTTCTGCAGCACTAAGTCCTGATGAATCCAAATTTAAAAAGTTTAGGGTAAAAAGTGTTATTTTAAGTTTATCTTTGGGGGATATATACCCCTTTCCAATTCCCTCTTTTTGTTTTAGTAAGTACGTTTTAATAGTTTGATGAGCTCTTTCAACTATGCCTTGTCCCTGTGGATTGTATGGAATTCCTGTTATATGAGTAATACCAAATGATGAGCAAAATTGTTTAAAAGAGGTAGAGGTATAGCCAGGACCGTACGGGCCACCAAATGCCGCAGTCTCTCGGCTGGGCACAAATCACGAGTCTCCACACAGCTTGTAGATTCAAACAGCAATTCTTTATTCCCGAACTCACACCGGCCGTCTACAAACACGTTCTGGGGGAATCCACGTTCTCTGCCCAAATCCACTCCGTTCTCTGCCCAAATCCAATCCGCCCAAATCCACTCCTGCCTAAATCCACACCGCATGGGCTTCTGTCTCTCAAAAAAATACTGTCTGACCCTAAGCACTCAAGAGGAACTCAGCAGCAGGATACGCCCTATTCCAAAAGAGGAACACCCTAATCTCCTATTACTAAACCACCCTATTCTAAAGGGGAAACACCCTACTCTCCTATTATGCTAAACTGCCCTATTCTAAAGGGGGAACACCCTAAACACGGATCCTGCCCTGGTCCTTGAGCAAGGTCACCTTTCAGAAGTCCTTCCACTAGACAACATGGGAGTAAGCTGGCAAGAAATTTGTCATACCTACTTGGCTGATGGCTCCCAGCAATCTAGAATCTTTATAAGTACAAAGAAATGACATTCTATGTCTCATTTTTACCATTGTCTTTCTCATATAACTTTCATTATGAATTGAGTATGTCCCTCAAGTACTCATGTGTTGGGAACTTGGTTTCCAAGGGGAGAGAGTTGGAAAATAGTAGAATGTGTAAAAAGTGAGATCTAGTAGATTGTGGTTAGATCATTGGGGGAGATGCCCTTGAAAGAGTTAATGAAATTTTCATGGGACACAAGATAGTTCCTATTAAAGCAGATTGTTACAAAAAGAGCAAGTCTTCTTACTGTATTTCTCTGACTTCCTGTGTCCTTATGTTCTCTCTACCTCTCAAATGAGCCCTAACCATAATTCCATCTCATGTGTAATGCTGGTGAAGGGGCTGTAACAGGAGCTGCGAAGATTCTGGTACAGAGCACTTAAATCTTCAGAAGTATGTACTCAAAAAATATTTATTTATTTATCTATTTATCTGTTTATTTGTTGTAGTTGGACAGAATACCTTATTTTATTTATTTATTTATTTTAATGTGGTGCTGAGGATTGAACCCAGATTCTTGCATGTGCTAGGTAAGCACTCTACCACTGAGCCGAAACACCAGCCCCTCAGAAAATATTTTTATGCATTTATACCTCTTTTTATACATTTGCCTGGTTCTGGTATTTTTCTATAGCATTATAAAATAGACTATAACAACAAAAAAAATGACTTTGAGTCTAAGGCTTCTTACTATAAGAGTGAGTAGAACATCTAAGATTACATTTTATAAGCCCTGGTATAGTTTAGATGGTAATGGCTTAGCATTTATGATTCTTATTTTTTTTATATTTCAAAGGTGATATCTTGTATTTCTTATATTCCTCACGGTGCTTAGGTTAATGTATTGCCATTTACTTTGGGACTCAACAGTGTGGAATTGATTCTGTTTTGCTAAACAAAAGCAAGAGTGGCTCCTTAAAATATAACAAAGACTCTATGAAAATGTTTTGAGTTTTAATGGGAAGAATTGCTATTGATTATAGAGGGAATTTGAATACATGGCTCCATCTTGATGATACTCATTAATCAGAAATGGTCTGAACTGACTAGATTAAAATCATTAGAATACCATGAATAAAGAGGCAGATTAAAAAAAATAGGTTTATCTAGTACCATTTTGAGTCTCCTATTACAATACAAATTATAGTATTTTTTTTACCAGTGAAACGACTCAAACTCATGTAGCTGCATTTTAAGCCTCATGTATTCACCCAAGTCATATAGGTAAAGAATCCACTATAAGTTGGGCAGGATGGTCCATGCTTGTAATCCAAGAAAATTGGGAAACTGAGTACTTTCAGAAGTTTAAATTCAGCCTCAGCAACTTAGTGTGGTTTCAAGCAACTTAGCAAGACAGTCTCAAAATTTGAAAAAGTGGGGAGAGGGCTTAGGAATGTGGCTCCGTGTTTAAAAATCCCTAAATATAAACTGAAATACAAAAAAGAAATACAGTTTAAAATGCTACAATTTTGTGTTAAAACTAATAAAAAAATATTTCATATAATTCTTTTCTCCAGTATTCAAAAATGAAAATAGTAATTTTTTATTTAAATAGGTAATGTCTTTTACTGATCCTCATATACATCAAGGTGTAATGTAGAGATAATGACTTTACTATACTCTCTTATTTGTCAAAGTGTTTATTATAAATGATTCATTTTTATATAAGGTATACATTTTGGACAAAATCTGTTCAATGTTCACTACTGGTATGAGTTTTCAGATGTTCAATGAATTTAAAATTTGAATAAGTTTTCAAAATATCATTTAACTTTTTAGGGTTTCTGGGCACAATGAATCCTCCAAAAATAAGTAGTGTTAAAGAAACATGTGGTTATGAAATGTTTTTTTTCCATTTGTATTCTCTCTAACTAGTATGTATCCACAGGTGCTGAGTATTGGTGAATAAATTTTGGAAGCATTGTCAATTGTCAATTTTCACATTTCACAACTTTGTCTCTTCTATGGTTGTTGTGGTGAGGATTAAATGTTGACTCTTCCTTAGAGAAATGGTACGATGGTCTCATTTGTAAAGCTTCTCTTCAGTGTGTTTTCTCTGATGTCTAATAATATATGATATATAATTTAAAATATTTCTATATTATCTACATTTATGTCTTCTTTCCAGAATAAATAGTTTAGTGGTGAAAATGAATTGATTTCTTATTAAAAAGTTTGCTAATTTGTTTTCATTTGTAGGGGTTCTTTTCTGTATAAATTCTGTTGTTAATGAAGTTTAGTTTTTCTTTAAAAGTATTATCACTTTATTTACATTTCATATTCACCAGGGTGTCTTCTGCTGTGGTGAATAAATTTTTATTTTTTATTAAAAGTTTTGCCACTCATTCACATTCGTAGGGCTATTCTCCAGTGTGAATTCTGTTCTGGCAAATAAGGGTTGATATTTGAGTAAAAACTTTGTTACATACTTTGCATTTGTTAGGCTTCACTCCAGTGTGAGTTCAGCTGTGGAAAATAAGGTGTGATTTTTGACTGTAAGCTTTTCCACATTCATAAAATTTGTAGGGCTTCTCTCCAGTGTGAATTCTGCTGTGCCTAAAAAGGTCTGGTTTTTGACTAAAAGCTTTGCCACATTCTTTACATTTGTAGAGCTTCTCTCCAGTGTGTGTTCTCCTGTGGCAAATAAGGTGTGATTTTTGACTGAAAGCTTTGCCACATTCTTTACATTTGTAAGGCTTCTCTCCAGTGTGAGTTCTGCTGTGCCTAAAAAGGTCTCCTTTTTGACTAAAAGCTTTGCCACATTCTTTACATTTGTAGGGCTTCTCTCCAGTGTGAGTCCTGATGTGGCCAATAAGGTGTGATTTTTCACTATAAGATTTTCCACATTCTCTACATTTGTCAGGCTTCTCTCCAGTGTGAGTTCTGCTGAGGCCGATAAGGTGTGATTTTCAACTGAAAGCTTTGCCACATTCTTTACATTTGTAGGGCTTCTCTCCAGTGTGAGTCTGCTATGGCCAATAAGGTTTGTTTTTTGACTGAAAGCTTTGCCACAATCTTCACATTTGTAGGGCTTCTCTCCAGTATGTGATCTGCTCTGGCGAATAAGGTGTGATTTTTACTGTAAGCTGTGCCACATTCTTTATATTTGTAGGGCTTCTCTCTATTGTGAGTTCTTCTGTGCAAGTAAGGCCTACTTTTTGACTGAAAGCTTTTCCACACTATTTACCTTTGTAGGGCATCTCTCTAATGTGGGTTTTTCTGTGGTAAATAAGACCTATATTTTACTATAAGTTTTGCCACATTGTTTATATTTGTAGGGCTTCTCTCCAGTATAAATTCTCTGGTAGTGAACAAGGTCTGAATTTTTATATGATTTCTGGTGTTCACTCTCACTAGTAGTTTTCCATATTTTCTCTTGTTGTAAACAGTCAAGATTACAACTTCTATATTTTCCACTTATCACACTGTGAAACATATGTTTTATGCCCTTTTCTGTTGAATATTCTTGAATATCTTGAGGAGTCATGGCTGAAATAAACAAAAAAATAAAAATAACAATACCTATTAGAGTAGGATGAATATACTTTGCATACATAACTTGAAATTAAGGTAAAATAAGTACATCAGGAGTGTAACAGATTAGTACATTCAAAGTCATCATAAACTCAAAAATATATCAGTTCATTAAAAATGTACAGACACAATTAATTTGAGAATATTACCAAAATTCTTTTAGAGACCACAGTATCCAAGAGGAGTACATCATTAAGAAGAGTATTATAATAAAGACAAGGAAAGTATGTTACTCTTATCATCCACAGCTTTTTGTTCTTCATAATATAGCATTACATATTTAGGAAATATCTACCAGCTACCTTTACTCTCAGTAGAATAAGAGAAATGTAAAACATATACAAACATTTGTGGCTTTTTCAAAGAGTGTCCAAAAACTGGTTTTTTTCTAAGATGATATAGAGATGTGAAAATAACTGGCAGATTTTGTGTGATAATGCCACAAATAGTCAATAAGGGTAAAGAGGCTATGGACTCTTAACAAGAAATATGAACAAAAAATTTACTAAGAAATATACACATATATGTCTCTAAAATTTTCCATAAAAACATTTTAAAAGACTATAAAAACCTGGCATAGCCTATGCCATAATACTTGGCTGAAGTCAACAGTTGACAATCAAGTATAATAAATTGATTTTCATATTTTTAAATTCATTTGATATGATGATTTTTTTCACTGACAAATACTACTTTATTTACTAAATGTATCATGGTATTTCATACTATATATAAAAGGTAAAATGACTAAACAGAACTGATTAACAAAATCATTATTTAATATAAATATCAGTTTTGTCTTACAAGGTATTGTATTCCTTCTACTAGTAGTATTAATGAAGAACATAATACACTCAACATTTGGTAAAAAAAAAAAAAAAAGAACTCTTGACCCTCTTAAGCTCAATAAAATAAAAAATAATATAAATAATATTAATAAATATTATAATATTAATTATAATATTATAATATTATAAATAAATAAAATTAAAATACGGAGACTTTGACTATAATATCAACCATACAAAAAACACAGTACCTGGTGAGCACAATTTTTCTCACTTAAATTTTGACTTCCAGATGCGAATCAAATGTTCCTGCAACTTAATCCCTGCCTGTCACATTTCACTTAATGCAAAGTCCTGCATGTATTTTTTAAAAAACTATGAGAACAAATATTTTCATAACTAAATAATAATTGTATATAAATGCAATATTTTTACTCATTTGATCATTGATGGGCACACACATTGAGTCCCTAGCTTTAATACTTAGAACAATGTTTGCACTAATCACAAAAGCAGAGGTATCACTCCAATTTGCTAATTTAATTGTTCATAGATACATATTTAGTACTGGCATTTCTGAATCTTTAGGTCATCCAACTGTTAATTTTTCATGTGTGGTGCTTGAGATTAACCCCCAAAATTCTATATCCCTGAACTACAACACAATTTTTTAAAATTTGTTTGAGTCATGCTGTTTCTAAATTTCTGCGACTTCCCTCAAAAATGAAGCAATTTTGGATGGCCTCTCAATTCTCACATATTACAAGGATACAGCACTGTTCTTGTGTATTTTTATTTATTTAAATATTTTTATACCTTTTTCCCCAAAATGGACTATATAATCTACTGCTGACTCCTTTAATGAACAAATAAAAAATAGTACAGCAATATAAAGAAAGAGAAGCATGGCTTAATCCAATTAACAAAAGAAGAAAAAAAAACTTTAAGAACTGAATATTAGGATATTGACAGTTATTAATTACTCAATAAACTCTAAATAACTATTTAAAGAAAGTTTAGAGAGTAAAATTGAGACAAAAAATATTAATATAATTAGGCACAAATCGTGTATGTGAATAATTCCTTAAGATTAAATGAGAGGGGGATTCCTAGTGTGCAAAGCTGAAATTCTACCAATATGGGAGAGCCTTATCAAACAGGACTAAGGTTAAGACAAGTCTAAGCAACTTGTGAAATACTGTAATAATTAAAAACCTGTAGGATATATAAAGGGAAGATATCTATATATATCTATATCTATATCTATATCTATATCTATCTATCTATGTAAAGAGAAGTGTGAAACGAATCCAAGCATGTTCCAGAAATTAAATCATTAATAAAAATAAAAAAATAAGAAATATAGAAAACAGCTTACAAAGTAAAAGTATAATGAGGTATTCACTTCAAAATATTTATGATTATTAATGCATTGTTGCAAGCCACAAAACAAAAGAAAAAATTGACTAATAGAATTGAATCTAAAAAAAAAAAAAATTTGCCAAGTCAATTCCAACAGAGAGCATGGAGAGAAACCAAGCATGATCTGCTCCTTGAAGCCCTATTTGTTTAAAGATAGGTAATGACCCTGCCTTTGCATCTCATCATTTTGCACAATTTTTAATCAATGAGATATAGTTTTAAATAATAAAATTTCTCATAATCTTTTTGGACAAGCTTTTTTGAGTGAGCAAATTGTATCCTAATACTTGCCTTTTAAAACAGAGAAATACAAACAAAGATATAGCCTCTCTCATTTTAATATGCATTAAATATTGTTTTATTTACTGTTACTATGCTCAATATACAACATAAAGTTTATACTCATAGTTAGTCATCTGCATTGAATAGACATTCTATTCTGAAAAAGTCATTACCAAAATAAAGTATGCAATATATAAGATTTCACCTGACCAGCATGATGAGATCCTATGCCTTTGATCACCTGGGGAAAAGCATACACTGCTACACTTATGTCAACATGTCCTGTTTGGACTCTAGCTTGATGTATGAAATATAGCAATTATAAATGTAAATCAAGGACTTCTAAGCTGATTCATAAGTTTCATTTAACCCTGGAAGAGAAGAGTTCCTTCAAAGAAGAGAATAATCATTCTCCTCAAATGAGGAGAAACATTATAAGAGGAACCCATGATACTATAATTATTTCCAGGTACTTGGGGAGATATAAAACCATTACCAGCCTCAGCTCAAAAGATGTTGGCTCAAATAGGTTAGAATGTACTTTGGATAAATTAGTTACTGCTTTGGTTGCTAAACTCACACAAAACTCTGTAAATGTTTTGGTCTTAATAATAATGTTGCTCTGTTTTTTTACACCAGCAATGGGAAATTCAGTACTGACAGATCCTGGACTTCTATAACCCAGTACAATATCTTGTCTCACTTGAATGGAATAGTTATATACCTGAAAAAATATCTCATGGTATTCTTTGTTGTCTTAGCAGAATAACTGTTTCCTTATCATAGTATTTAATAGGTCACCATCCTGTGAAATTTGTTTATTAAAGAGCTATTCCTCTTGATAAAAACTGTGATAATTCAGTAAACCTTCTCTCTAAGGCAAAATTTGATGTTTTGCATTCTCTTTATAGGGTTTCCCTGGACTAGCCCTATGGGCTTAGAAAACTATTATGAAACTCACTTATGCTATCATAAAAAGTATTAGCCATGCCTCCATGGCCGTTAATATGCTTAATAAAGAACAAAAACAACCTTGTCAAGCCATACTTGACATTCATGCTGCAATTGATTGTCTGGTATTGTTACACCATAATGGATATTCAAAGTTTAATAACATGTGTTCCTTCAATTTAAGTGATAATAGTAATTTTATTTGAAAAGGGTTCAATTACCTTAAAGATATCATTAATAAGGTCCAACAAGATGATTGATGTTTAGACTTGATGGATTGGATAATTTCATGTTTATTCAATTTCATCTGTGTCAAAAAATATTCATAGGTGGATATTTACTGATGTTGGCACTTGCTATTGTCTATAGCTGCCTTATTTTTTGCACCCACCAGCATTAAGAAGATAAGTAATATTATTTATTCAAAAGGCCTTTAAAAAAGAGGGAAGACTGTAGGTATTCTGACCTTAGAAATAGACAGGAAAGTGTGGGGGTGATGATAACTGGCACCGTGATATCCACAATTAGTAATGCCTAGCAGTTTCTCCCTGAAGCTATTGAGACAACTCTACAGGTGCACTATCTAGTTTCTCTGGTAATGTCGTTAGGGAGAAAGGGCTCTATGTTTGTAGTAACTGTACCTTATCATGGTTAGCTAGCACTTGGGGTTAAAATAACACTAGGTTAGAATGTAGTCATGGTAACAGAAGCTATGTAATTCTGGAGTATACTATGTGCAGCCATGAAGAGGAGTGGCCAGTATTTTTTTCCTTATTTCTTTTTACTGTGAGTGTGTCTCTCTCTTCTGTTAGCTTCTTTACAGGTTTCCTCACAAGATTTGTAACTGATTATGCTGGCCCTCACAACAAAAGGTAAGTTTCGATGGTTAATCTGAATGAACTGGGACATCAGTGAAGAAGAAAACCGAAGAGTACAAAGAATTTGAAAATTTAATAAATGTAGGGCAGTATGTGTTCAATGATTAAAATCAAAAGAAATAAAGCTAAGCTTCTGAAAATTGTTTTCTGCTGAATAACTAGTCTTTCAACATTTTTTAGTTTGGTTTTCTCCATTTGAACTTCTCAACTCTGTCCCCTGCTATGTGTAGGCTACAATAGTTTACATCACTAAATCATGCTAGGTACTATTTATCTAAAGTGACGGATGTATAACACACTGAGAAAGAGAAAGATTAACGTGCAAAATAATATATATTAAAGAGTAAAATATCTATATAAAAATGCCATTTTTCTTTGAAACACAAATCTGAAACTCATTCTTATTGAGAAGTTCCCAGAAGATACAAGATAAGTAAATTAAATAATAATTATTAATTAAAAATTTTAAAGGAAAATTAAACTTACCAAGGAAGGCAAAGTTTCTATAGTTCTTTAACATCACATCTTTATATAAGTTTATCTGAGCAGGCTGAAGGCATTCCCACTCCTCTTCAGTAAAATCAATGGCTATATCCCTGAATGTTAACAGTACCTGAAATAAGAATATGTAAATAAATAACACATTGACCACATGAACTTTTGCACAGTCTGTAAGGTAATCGAAGTTGAAATGAGAGTTAGAAGACTATCATGTAGGTGGTTTTGGAACACAATGATACTATTATCTACTTCTGCAGATAAAGTGATTTAAGTTCAAAAAAATATATATAATCCGCATTTATGAAACACAATATGAAACTCAGACATTACTACAAAAATACATATTTTGTAATTTTTAAATATTATGATCTAAAATATACATATTTTTCAGATGAGAAAATTATGGTAATTAAAAAAGGGAATCCTCAAATTTTAATTATACAACCACTAATCAGAGATTTACTAAAGTGTAGAATCTTATTTGTAATTTCTCTGATGGAGCTGGCTCTTCTGAATATGTAGTGAGAACTCTAACAATGGTATAAGAGAAATTTTGAAATTTTACAAGGTAGACAGACCACTTAATGGAAATATTTAACAGTGAATTTAAGTTCAAACATTTTATGGTACTTATGCATGTTATTAATATAAAAAATAGCAAAAGCAATCCTGTTTGGATTTTCCTTTTTATAATTTTAACAATTTATAACATACAAAATAATATATACATATGCATAAAAACTTTGTTTGATGTATATATTGTATGATGTTTATAATAGAACATACATATAGCTTTTCAAACAAATATAATTTGTTTTTTTATTTTATTGGTTCTTTCTAATTCTACCTGATTGTAAAATCAATTTTTATGACATTATGCAAGCATAGGATATATCTTATCCTAAATAAAATCCTGTTCTTGTTGGTGGCTATCATGGTAGGATTTATATATATATCTTTAATATTTTCATCCCCTTCCCTTTTATTTGTTAATTCATTGTTTACCATTGTGAAATCTACTGATTTTTTTTCTTACCCTTTTCCGCTTTATGAGCTTTAGATTTCACATATCAGCAAAAACTTTCAACCTTTGGTTTTAAAGAAATGGTTTGTTTTACTTAGCAATAAAATCTCCAGATTCATCCATTTACTGACAAATATCATAAAGTCATTCTTCTTTATGGCTGATTCATAGTTTATTGTGTACATAGCATAAAGCAACAATTTTTTATCCTGTCATCACTGAATGGACCCATTTATCATGGAATGGTTGGCTTTATAGCTTAGCTATTGTGAATTGTGCTGCTATAAATATTAATGTGACAGTTTCAATGTAGTATGCTGATTTTATGTTCTTTGGGTATATACTGTACAGTCAAAAAATGGGCAAAATTGTGGTTCCATTTATTTAACAATATCCATACAGGTTATTATGTTTCACTTAGACCTCCATACAGCTAAAAAAATGAAATTCATCTAAACCTGAGGTTGAAATAAAACATACAAAAAATATTAAGCCATAAAATGACTAGAATTTATTATCAAATCATCCATCCCAATAAAAAGTAAATTTTATAAACTAAAAGTAAGAAAATCTTTAAAAAATGAGCAAAATTAGAAGCTATTAAAGATGAACATAGCAGAGAGAGAGTTAGCAATATCCATGTTGGTGCTTTTATAAAGCAAATGAGCCAGGTCTAGTGATAGATAATTTTAGTTCCAGTGACTGAGGAGGATAAAAAAAGATCATAAGTTCTAAGACTATTGTCTTATTGACAATAAGACAATACTATATATATATATATATATATATATATATATATATATATATATATATATATATATATAGTATTGAGCAACTTAGTGAGCACTTAGCAACTCAGCAAGACTCTGTCTCTAAATAAAATATAAAAAAAGGACTGAGGATGTGGCTTCATGGTTAAGCACTTCTGAGTTCAATCTTCAGTACAAATAAATAAAAAGCAGATACAATTTAAAAAGCACTAGCAAATTTGAAAATTCAACAAATAAAAATTATATCAATTATACAGTTTATAATTGCAAAAATATGCCTATATACTAATTTCTCACTTGATGGAAATACACTCTGGAAAATTTCTCCTAAGAATCTTCTGCAATTTTCCAATTCTCTGAGTGTAATGACAAGAATCTAGATGGTATAGACTAGTACATGGCTAAGATATTTGGTATATCCACTGTTGTAGATAAAGTCTCCTCCTGACCAAACTACCATGATGCCACATGATTGATGTTATGAAATTAAATCAATCAGAGTAAACCTCATAATAAAATAAATGGTGGAACTACAGAAAACCAGAACAACAAAACTCTTTATAAGTCTCTTGTTATTTAGGCAGTGATACATAATGAAGATTACAGTGCAGGGAAGAGAAAAAAATGGTATTCATTTCAAAGAACCATGCTGGCATATTGGGGAAAACAGTGTGATAATAAAATGCTATTTTATGCCTTCACTCATTAAATATTACAACATATTTTGACTTTAAATTCTGAATATAAGTTATTAATAAATAGTACTGAAATATATAAGAAAGTACAAAGCTCAGAAGTTTTCATACAAAAGATAGGGTGCATATGGTGGTGCACACCTGAAATATCTTCTATTCTGGAGTCTAAGAAATAAAGTTGAAAATTTAAGGCCAACTGAAGAAATTGAGCAAACCTCATCTGAAAATAAAATTTAAAACAGAATTGAGAATATGCTCAGAAATACGACACTTTGGTTGATCCCTAATATCACAAAAGAAAAACAAGTTTTTGTTTTCAAAATTATACAATATAATATGTGTAAATTTATGAATTACAAAATATTAATAAAAAATCTATTAATCAAATTATTACATTAAATGTACAACAGTGACAAGGTAAAAAAAATCTAATTTCCTCATATAATCAAGAAACAAAATATAAAACAGACTGCAAATGAAAAGCAGAATAAATTCTTGAAGAGACACTTTTAAAAGGATATATCTAAGTGTTCAATAACCATAAAAACTCAAAATCTTTAGAAATTTGGTAACATTGAATAAAATCACATCATATAGATGAATTAAATAGTATTGATGAATATGTGGAATGAATGCATTCACAAAAGTGGGAAATAATAATTTAAGCTTTTATTATCCATTTGTACAAACTGTTTTGTAATCAAATGTATATGATGTACCCACACAAGAAACAGAGACTAAAATTAAAACAACTGTACATATGAGAATACAGCCATATTCCTCCAGTGTTGAAACCAACGGGCATGGTTACAGAGAAAGAAATAATTATTAAATTTTATAAATAGTAAATTCAAAGAACTAGAATTATTGTTCATGTATTATATTCAGTTTGACAAAACTACAAAATACCATGTATGTTTTATGCCAATGTCACATGAATATTGCATTTCAGATGCAAGTATATTTAGAAAATGAATATGCAATATTTGAAAAAATAAAAATATAGAAAAGCATATAAAAGACTCAAATATTTAACATATTTACAAAGGAGAAATCTATTGTAAAAATGACCATTTTCCCAAGTTAACCTATAATAATAACTGGTAAAATTTTACCATGCTTTAGTTTTTGTTAAAGAAGAAATCAAAGCAAAATCTTCTAAGATTTTCCTGGAAATTTAAATGTATACAAAATTAGCCAAGAACTCTCTCATATATAAGAGCAAATGTACTAGTGATTATTTCCTGACACTAATACATGTTATAATATTGCAACAGTGTAGTAATTTTAAGATAAAGAAATCACAATACGGAAAACTACATAGGGAAATTCATATGTAGGCAAATATCTTTTTATTGTTAAGTATAATAAGTATATAAATCAAAACATATCAATAAAATATTTAATATAAGTGAAAAAATGGTATTCATTTCAACCTCAATCCAACCTCAATGTACATGTTAGAACCATAGGCACAGATCACAAGTAGGGACTTGTGTGCAGAATGTGTGTGACACTGGAATTATACACAAGCATCCACCAAACCATAGATATAAAGAGATAATTTTAAAAATAAAATAAAAATAAAAGCAGAATATAAGCCTCCCTCTGTTTATGAATACACCAAATAAATATTTACTCCTGTTTCGAGGCCTTCTTAAAACTGTAAAGGAATTAGGGGCACACACATTGGAAAAAAGAAAAAATATATATATATCGACCAAGAGATAAGTAGAATGCACTTGAAGATTTTCCTGATTTGAGCAATATGCAAAATTACTGGAACAAAATGCCCAAATCCAGTGTTAATATAAATAAAGGAAGATTGATTTGGTTTTGAAATATATTATTTAACTCTAAATTGCCTGTAGTTTAAATGCTAATTTATCTGTACACAGAGAGGAAGAAATAAGATATACATGAGTATCAACTCCAGAGGGAAAAATAAGTGGTTTTCTATGGTCATGCAAGATCCATGGGCTTTATTCCATTAGACTAGAGTGAAAAATATGTTAAATCTTAAGGAAACCCCTTAATCCCTTAGAGGGATTTGCCAACATTCTCTAAAAATTCAAAGAGCTGTTGTTGACAGTTCAACTTTTATCTAGACAGTACCAAAAAATTAACAGGGAAATACAGACCACCACTGAAAACCGAAGTGTCAGTTTAGCACTTCCTCAGCTCTCTCACCCAGCTCACTTTACTAATAACACCAGAACTAACCAATTCTTTCTGTAAGTAATTTTTCCCGATATTAACTTTTTCCATTCAATAGACTATATCTGAAACCTCAGAGCATTGAAAGCTCTGGTAACTGTGCAGGTGCAAATCTCCCTAGATCAAAAAGGAGTGGTTTCACATTGGTGTGCAAACATTCTAATGGGCTAAAATCTCAAATATTATGGAAAAAATATGGTTACAATCACAGATACCTCTTTATTTCTAATATAGGTGTATATCTTTTTTTTCCAGTGAGCATAAGGCACCCTGGAATCTAAAAAGCTTACATCAGAATTTTAGTGCACAGGCCAACTATAAGATCTTCTGCATTAGCACATCTGTTAGAATGGCAACTCTCAAAAAGTGGAATAGTACATAGTACTCCAAGTGTATTGATATGGTAGAAAGAAACACTGTGCTAGACAATAAAATTAGTGGACATTAAAAAACAATGGAAGTTGAGAGTTCTCTCAGTTACTTCCTTGAGAAACTATACTATCTACATTTATACTGCTTTTGAATAAAATAAGCCCCTAATACTGGTCTGGACTTATGAGAGGCATTAGATTTGACAGGTGTGGGATCCTCATATTACATACGTTCTGAAACACAGTTCCAGGAAAATACCAGAGTAGGGAATGAGAATGCTCTCATATACATTTCACAAAAGAAAATCTGAGAATAAAGACACTCTGATAGGTTGACTGCCCTTGGAGACATAAAGAAAGAATAGAAACACATGATTTTTCCAAGATCAAAGGATTCTTCTTTACTTTTCAATCATGTAAAATGCTCATAAACAACAACAACAAAATTTTTGCTTTTGATTTTTATCCATGGTACTGGGGATTTGAAACAGGAGCATGTTAATTCTGGGCAACATACCCAGCCATGTTTTAAAATTTTGAGACAGGTTTTTCTAATTGTCTAATTGGTCTACCTAAGTTCCTGATGCTTACCATGAAATTGCAATCTTTCTTACTTAGCCACTTGACTCTCTGGAATTAATATGCATGTATCATTGTACCCAGAGGAAAAAAAAAAGATTATTTTAAAAGTCTCATCCAGTTTTTGGTATAACAATTGAAAATACCATGTTCATTTGAAATATAATATGGGTAAAGTAACTGATAATACTGCAAAAATGTAACTGATAATACTGGGAAGGGGGAAGTTGTCATTGAACAGTAAGCTAAAATTTTATATATAAATACAACTCACAATACTGGCACACAAATTTAAAATCACACTCAGCAACTGTCTGGAGATAAAAAAAAAGTACCAGGTATGTAGCTAAATGGTACAGTACCTCTGGCTTAATCCACAATACCACAATCTCCAAAAAGAAGGAGAATGAATTCAGGAGTAAAGAAAAACTGAGATACCTATAGAGTATCTCATCCCTCTCCTTGAGGAAAAAATACATGGAGTTGTGATTGTGATGATGTCCTGACTCCAGAATCCATAACACAATCTGAGAAGATTCAGAAATATTGCCACAAATGTTCTCAAATAGAATTTAAAGTAGGGGATGAAGATATTCTATAGAATACTATAGGACTTGCAGGGTCTACTGTTAATATATGGTCCAGTTGACTGGCCAGTGGAGATTCACGGCTGACCTTTCTCAGAAGAAGACACAGGACTGGAGAAACCAAAGATTACACCAGGGATTCTAGCCAACAATTGCCAGTTCCCACCATAGTAAGTGCAGCCAGTTTCAACCAGACTCACCATCCAGTCTCAGGATTTCACTGCACACTCATCATTTACTGTATTTTTAGGAACCAAGTGTCCTCTCTATAAATCACACAGTACCTATACAGGAGCAAAAATCAGGTTCACTGAACATAAGTGAGAGAGCCTAGAAATGGATACTCACACTGGCAGGCTTCACACCAGATGGTCAAAACTTGCTTCTCTTTACTGAATATGTGTAGATTGGACAATGCTTATATAAGGGATCCTGATTGGACACAACTTATGTCATAATATGCTCAATCTGAGCCTAGTGAGTTTTTTGAGTGACAGGAGATAACATCAAATCTAAAAATAAATGATGTCACAATTGTAGGGTCTTGTCTGTACATTTATTTTTTTTTCTTTTGAGGCTGCAGCTAATTTAAGGCTAGGTATCCTTGGAGAAGTAAAATCCAGCCAACCCAGAAAAGCATTTGCATTTAAACTTGCATATGAGGCCTTTTGAATTTGTAGATTATATATGTAAATATATTATTTATGGAGGAAAATAATACAGTGAAAATCCCGTAAAATTTCAGTTAACTTCTGTTGTATGGAAACAGATTGAGCATTAAAATTATATGGGGTGGAAAGTTAATTATTTTTTAGAATTCATATAAAAAATAGTAAAAATTGAATTTTATAGTATAACCCATAATTTCCACTATGTGAAAATCACCATTATGTATTTAAAATATTCCTAATAAAGTAGATGTATTTTTGGAACAGCACCCTCAAATTGGTGACGACTCTAAATTGGTGACACCAATCTTGGAAAGAATAAGGAGATTCCTTAGAAAACGTGGAAAGGAACCAAAATTGATCCAGCTATCCCAATCCTCAGTTTAGACCAACAAGAGCTAAAAATAGCATAATACAGTGGCATATCCACATCAATGTTCATAGCAAAATAATTCACAATAGGTAAACTATAGAACCAATCTATATGCTTTTCAAGAGATGAATGGATAAAGAAAACATGGTCTATATACACAGTGAAATATTACTGAGCATAAAGAGAATAAAATTATGGAATTGGGAAGTAAATGGATAGAGTTGGAGAATATCATGTTAAAGAAAGTAAACCAATCCACTAAACCAAAGACCTAATGTTTACTCTGCTAAGTGGATGCTGATCCACAATGAGTGAAGTGGGAGGTAGCATGGAAGAAATGAAGAAACTTTGAATAAGACAAAGGGAAGGAAGGTGTTGGTAAATGGTATAGAGGTAAGTAAGATGGTGGAATGAGATGGAAATATTTTGTACATAGAGTTACATGGGTTTTGTAATTATACTTTCTGTATAAGAGAAATAAAATTTTGTGCTCCACTTGTGTACTATGAAGTGAATTGCATTCTGCTCTAATAGCAAATTATAACAAATTCATAAATTAAATGATTTTTTAAAATTCAGGAAAGAGACTTGCTTTCTCCTAGATCTATACATAAATATATATATATTCTATGTATAACATGCACATATTTAATATATATAATTTATAAACATTTTTTTCATATTATTTCAATTTTTTAAATAAATGATAACAGAAGCATTACAATTCTTATTCCATGTATAGAGCACAATTTTTCATATCCCTGGATGTATATAAAGTATGGTAATACCAATTGTGTCTTCATACATGTACTTTTGATGATGAACTCTATTACATTCCACCATCCTTGCTAATCCTTTGCCCCCTTTTTTTTTCTTCCCACCTTTCTGGTCTATCTAGAATCCATCTATTTCTCTCATGCTCCCCCTCCCTACCACATTATGAGTCAGCCTCTTTATATCAGACAAAACATTTGGCCTTTTTTTTTGAAATTGGCTAGCATCACTTAGCATTATCTTCTCCAATGCTATCCATTTACCTGCAAATGCCAGATATGATTATACACCTAAAAAACTCAAAAAGCTCCACCAGAAAACATCTAGAACTAGTAAATAAATTTAGCAAAGTAGCAGGATATAAAATCAACACCTATAAATCAAAGGCATTTGTGTATATTAGTGAAAAATCTTCTGAGAAAGAAATAAAGATAACTACCCCATTTACAATAACTTCGAAAAAATAAGATACTTGGGAAGCAACTTAATGAAAGAGGTGAAAGATGTAAACAAGAAAAACTACAGAACCCTAAAGAAAAAAAAATAAAAAAAATACCATAGAAGATGGAAAGATGTACCTTGCTCACGAATAGGCAGAATTAATATAATTAATATAATCAAAATGACCATGCTACCAAAGCACTATACAGATTTACTGCAATTCTGATCAAAATCCCAATGGCATTCCTCATAGAAATAAAAAAAGCAACCATGAAATTTATCTGGAAAAATAAGAGACCAAGAATAGCTAAAGTAATCCTTAGCAGAAAGAGTGAAGCAGGTGGCATCACTATACCAGACCTTAAACTAGACTACAGAGCAATGGTAACAAAACAGCATGGCATTGGCAATAAAAAAAAAAGACTGGTAGACGAATGGTACAGAATAGAGGACACAGAGACTAACTCACAAAATTACAATTATAATATATTAGACAAAGGTGCCAAAAACATGCACTGGAGAAAAGATAGCCTCTTCAACAAACCATTATCTCTCACCATGCAGAAAACTCAACTCAAAGTGTATCAAGAACCTCAGAATTAAATCAGACTCTACATCTAACAGAATAAAATGCAGGCTCTAATCTTCATCATGTGGGATTAGGCCCCAAATTGATTAATAAGACACCTATAGCATAAGAATTAAAACAAATAATTAATTAATGGGATGGAATCAAACTAAAAAGTTTATTCTCAGCAAAAACAACAATTTGTGAGGTGAAGAGAGAGCCTACATCCTAGAATGATTTTTTTACCCATCACACATCAGATAGAGCACTAATCTCTAGGGTACACAAAGAACTCAAAAAGCTAAGCAAATAATGATAATAATAATAATAATAATAATAATAACAACAACAACCCAATCATGAAATGGGCCAAGAATCTGAACAGAGAATTCTTAGAAGAGAATATACAATCAATCAACATTTTTTCTATATATCTGATTGGTTATGGTGCCCCCTTCAAAAGGCCAAGCATAGTTCTGGTTCAGTTTCTAAGGAAGGGGAATACAAGAAAGAAGTATTCTCAACTCTCCTTTATAAATTATTAAATACAATTTTCTATGTCATTTTCTAAACATAGCTAAACATGGAAAATATTGGCATGAAGCAGAGAACTTTTTATTAGAAACACAGTGTAAAAGAAAGACAAAAAACATAATTATTTGCACCACATTGAACCATAAAAGAAATGGAACCTGGAGTTCAGAAAAGAAAGATTCAAACTTTTATACTTGGGAATTTGGATGACATGGATGCCTAAAGTGAAAAGATTAATACAAGCTTTTGAAAGAAAATTCATGTGAGTGGCAGATAATGGTTAACCAACTAGAATCTGCACAGTGTCTCCCAGGGCTTTCTCAGCTGTGCACTACAGAACACACAGGTATTCATAGCGTCCATGAAGAGCATTATTCATCTGTACCCTCTAAAATTATTCACATAGTATATGAAAAAACATGTGTATGTGGATACTAAATGGCAATTCAGCAGACAAGAGAAAACTACCCAGAGACAGAATTGTAGAAATTTCTTCAAAGATCATCAATTTATATTTAGCTCCTGACACAGGGATGTCAGTCTGGGGAAATATTATTTTCTCTCCATTTTGAAGAGAGTGCATTGAGAATACATTTCAGGGGCAACACAAATACTTTTTTTTCTGTCATTTTAAGAAAATCTTCAGAAACAGAGCTCAGAAGACAGATTTCTTAGAAGGGTAAATGCCTGGAGATTACAAAATGGAAAAAAAAAAAAAAACACATCAGTGGCCCTGAGTGACTCAGTAAGGAAATAAATCTAAAAGGCTTATTAGAAACTGAAAAGGAAAAAAGTAAGTATTTCTAAAAATAAATATGTTCATTAGTTGCTATCTCCACAACATGTCATTAAGTAAACAACAAATTATGTATAAATTTTTATAGGAGTGGCCAAATTTTATTCCATATGATTTTATATTAAACTCCAAAATCCAGATAATAGAGTTCATGATTCACTGCCAAAAATATTACAGAAAAAAATTTTAATGAGTGGATGTTTAGTAAATATGTCATTTAACAATTTTATTACCATATAATTTTAAAGAAATTTAATCACTTTCATGCAGCCATAGTGTAGAGAAATTTCTTATTTATTTTTCCTGTAGTAATTAACAAAGATAAGCCCTGGAATCCACTTTAAATAACCTACCTTTACAATCATACAAAAAAATCTATAATAAAAGATGAGGAAAGAAAAATGTCAATTTAAAAAAATAATTTAAAACTTTTTCTTTTTCTTGAAATCAATCGCTAGCTGCATTTTTAGATTCTTTTCTCATCTTTTAAGCCAAAAAGATATAAATGACAGAAGTTTGAACTACAAATTTATACATGAGATATGTTTATTAAGTATAAAATTCAAAAACTTTAGAAACTTAAGAAATACAAAAAAAAACCATCATAGGAAAAATTAAGTAATATTGATAAACATTTAAAACAAATCAATAATCATTAACTCAAAAGGAGTTTAAATTAGTATCTATTTGTGGAAACTAGTTTGCTATTGAATATACATGATACTCCCCATCACAGAGACTTACTGAAATTAGAGCATATGTGATCATAATAACATATAAGTACTCAATGGTACTCACCCAAACACTTGAAGCCCAAGGACACGGCTCAATACAATATAGATCATGGAAGAGATAAATAATAATCTGTAGGAAAATTGGTAACTAGAGCCAGTTACATTCCATAATATATCCAGTTTACAAAAGAGCATAAAACTCTATGCATAAATTTTACATAGGTGCCTTATGCAAGTGGTATTTCATATGTGTACATTTTTAGAAACTAAATATGTAAAAATTATGAGAAAATGAAAGTCACAAAAAGCACATAAAATACTGAATTATACATCCCATGTACAGAGGATAAAACTCATCATTATAAAGATGATAATTTTCTTTCAAATTAAACAATATATCTCACCAAAATTCTATGTACAAATATGAACATATCACATGAAGTCTACTTTTATGTGTATTCTATAAAGCAATAATTTTTTTAAAAATGACAAATAAATATAAGATAGAAGAAAATAGGAGAATAGGCAAAAGGGAACTACTGGATACCTAAGGGGGGCAAATTATATTCCATGTTTTATGGTTATGTCAAAATAAACCTGACTATTAAATTCAGCAATAATGCAATAAGCATAAATTTTAAAAATTCATCTACAAAGTTATTTGTAACTTTAGTCAAAAACCTTTTCAATTATAAGAGCAAAAAACGAACTTATCATGACATACTATTCATAGATATTGTGAAATTATAATATTACAATAATCATCAAAGAATCACAATATAAATAAGATCCCCATATGAACACATATATATGTAAAAACAGTATGCTTTATTGCAATAGAAAATTCTAGATAAATCAAACCATAACAAAAATTATCTCAGCAACTTAGCTAGGGCCTTTCTCAAAATAAATTTAAACCTGTTAGGGCTGTTTATGGGTGAAGAGTCCTTGCTTCCCAAATGCTGAAGTATAACACCAGAGAACTGTGCCAAGGCAGGTTTAGAGCGAAAAGTAGAAGCTTTATTAAAGGACAGTAGAAAAGACTTCTGGCAAGAAGAAAAAGGGGGGCCAAAGAGGTAGAATCCATGAAAGGTATTTTTTTTTAAACTAAGGTCTTTCAGCTTTTTTATAGCTAAGTTCTTCCTTCAGCTATCCCTCATTTCTATCACATTCCTGTTCTTTGTTCTGTTATCTTGCAGTGTTGGAATGTAGGTGGGAAGACCCAAAGTGTGGAGGACAGGTGGGCTGAAGGAGTAATATGGTCAGGAAGGGCTTTTGGATTAGCATCCTCATGTTTGCTGTGAGCTGCTTCATTAAAATTTCCTTGCGATGGGCTCAGGGCCTTGGGGACATTTTCAATTCCCCTTATTCTTGACTCCATCCTCAATATGGTGTTCATTCTTGATCTTACTGGCTATTAGACCCAATTTACCTAAATACACTAACTACCTATCTGTAAATCTGGCTCCACTTCCAAGGATATGGCTAAGTAGTAAAGTATCCCTGAGTTCACCTAACTTTTACAAAATAATAATAATGAAGAAAGTAAAAATAAAACAATGTCAAAATGAAAATTAGCTAGCCCAAAAGGAAATTAGGTACCATAATGACAAAATGACAGCCCCTCTCCTGCAGGAAAATTGCCCTTGGAGATTTGATTTTGATAATTATTTCACCTGTCAATCTCCAGCATCTGGTAAGACACTGGGCTGCAGGAACACACCTGCCACATAGTATTTTATGCAGATTCTGAGGATGCCCTCTGAGCTTAAGGAAGGCAGCAAAGAGTCTCTGCCAGTGACATGTTCCCCATCTGGTTGGCCAGTAGGACTTAGGACATAGTGGCCCAGTGGAGGACTTAAGTCTGCACACTCCAGAAACTGCCCAAGGTCCCAATCTGCTAGCTCCTGTTTTCAACACAGCCAGTCTTGTGGTTCCAATAGTCTTCCTCCCCCAGCCTCCCTTGCTAGGCCAATGCACACTCACCATTTCATGGTTCTCAGAAGTAGGGCTACTTGGGATCCTCAGTTCCTGCATAGCAGAACAACCTGTGACTCTAAAGTATGAGACTACAGATGGCAAAAATGGAGGACTCAGGAGATAAGAAGCGAAAGCCCACCCTCCTACTCCCTTATGACACACAGGATTGGACAGTTCCCACAAAATTCTCTTGATTGGAAGGGACTTCAGATCATGAACATTGGATCTGAGAGAAGTGAGCCCTTTTTTGAGTGACAGGGAATATTATCCAATCCAGGCAAGAATAAGGGCTAGAATCTCAGGTCATTGAGTGCTGTTTTTTTTTTTTTTTTATTCTGAGAAATGTACCCCAGTGTCTCAGGCTGCTGTTATTTTTAAGACAAGGTTGTTTTCCCATAAGTGGAAACTAATTTAAATTTAAACTTACATATAAAGTTATTTCAGTTTATGAATTACATATGCTTGTATATTATTCAGGAATTAATATAAAATGATAACAATAATTATAAAATTTTATTGATTGATTGATTTATCTCTGTTCTTTTTAGGTGACAGATTGAAGTTTGAACTGGGAAGAAACCCCCTAAAGTAAAAATGCCCAATAAAAATAAGACATAAGGGGCTGGGACTGTGGCTCAGCAGTAGAGTGCTCACCTCCCATGTGCAAGACCCTGGGTTCAATACTCAGTACCACATAAAAATAAATAAGTGAAATAAAGGTATTGTGTCCAGCTACAGCTAAAAAAACATACATAAAAAACCCATAAGGTATAAGGTGAGAAACCAGCCTCTACCTCAGTGCAAACACTGTTGAAGGAAGGGGGCTTGACGCTTGTCCTTGGAAAGACACACAGAGCACTCCTAGGCTCATACCCAACCTGCTGAGTTGTTTATCTACAAATAACAGACGACATCTGCTGGGCCTGGTGTCTGTGACTCAGTCAGGCTAGGTGGGGATCCATAGCAACCCCTTAGCAGCCACCAATCAGCATGAAGCAGGGAAAATTCCTGGGATTCCAAATGACCCTTACAGTAGTTTATGGTGGTTGATAACATTTTGGGAAACCATACAATTCAGCATACACTCCCCTTGTGGCCTAAGCCAGTCTGTTCAAATGAATACCCATCTTGTACTAATTAATCACGCTTACCCAACTTGTTCCCACCAGTGAATGTGCTAATCATGTTTTACAGTTGTTTATGATTTTCCCAAGGTGTGTGATGATTTGCTAAGAGATGCTATGATGTATGTGGGGTTCGTGCCCTCCAAAAGTGTTATAAAACTGCTAACCCTGGGCTCAGGGCCTCTAAGCCACCAGTTGCTGTATGTGTGGAGGATTGAGCTAGATTGCAATAAACATCTCTTTGGTGCTTACATCGATCTTGGTCTCTGGTGGTCTTTTGGGGGTCCCATATTTGAGCATAACAGTCTCTCCTGGAACCCATTGTAAAAGAAGACACCATTCCATTTCTCTAGGACTGTAGTTTTATAGCACAAAAGGTTGCAAAAGGGGGGTGTCTTGAGAACTTACACGAATAACAGGATTTTCATAAGCATAATACAAATGCAGGTAGTAGTTTAATGGTCTAAATGGTTCAGCACCTAGGGATTAAATTTAGATAACAACATCAGAATTTATGATGCACCAGTAAAGTTTCAGAGTGAGTTGTTATTTGGTCAGGGAAAGCCAGAATTTATGAGTCATCACTAAAGTTTCAGCGAGGGTTGTTATCTCATCAGGGAAAACCAGACATGGATGAGTTCAAGGCACTGGAATGCATTCCAAGCAAGGTTACAAATCAAGGTAATTTATAATGAAGCAGAAATTAACTTTTCATGCCTTTGTGATGAGATGCTTCCAGTCTTAAATGAAAATTAGGCTGGATTTTTCACTTGCTATAGCCATAGCTTTTAAAGTATATGTTTCATACTTTAAAAGAATGAGCATTAAATTATTAATATTGATTACTACTAATTTTTTAAAAGACAGAATAAAATAGGAAATTAGATATTTGTTATTAAATGCATCAAAATTTTGATTAATATATTGATAATATGAACATGGAAAATTTTGACAATGATAAGAAGACATTTAATATAAGGGCTTCAATATTATAAGTCCTCATGTTCAATGGGTCATCTTTCAATGATTTTTTTATTTTTTAGGTCATTTTGAATTACACTTCTTCAAATGTTTGTGAAGTTTATAAATTTAAGATTTTGTATTCTGTAAAGTAGAAAAATGGCAGATTTGAGCTTCTGTCAGGATTTTAAACTTCTAAGCCATGTGGGGCATCTTAGCACTTATTTTTCATATTTGCACACAGTCCAATTCTATAGAGGAATGAGTTGGAGACATAGTATACTGTCCTGAGAAAAGAGAAACATAGTCTACTATCCTGAGAAAAGAGAAATTGCCTTAGGCTATTTCTAAAGCTTTCAACTTTTCTAACTTTTCAGAATTTCCTGTGATTTAAAAAAATTTTTTATTTTAACAAATGAATAGTTTGAAATTAATTATCTATCTTTCCTGCATTATTTTTCACTTTCATTGATTTTTTTAAAAGAAGTAACAGTACAGAATTCCAAAAGTCCTCCATGTATATTTAAAGTTATGATTCCAATGATCAAGATAGAAAGCAGGAGCAAAACATCATCTAGTTTGGTGGTTCTGTCTCAAACTAGAGAGTTACTTATTTCTGCCATTATTCACTAGGTTCCTGAGGTTCCAGAAATCACCAACCAACACAGAGAAATGTCTTTTTAGTTTGTTTCTCACAACCAATTCAAGCTAACGTACACTAGTAGCACTATAGTTTCAGATCAAAGTGTGTTTCTAAATAATAAAATATGTATATATAAACATATAAATAAATATAAAATAAAATATAATATTAAATAGATTTTTTTTCCTCAATAATCATTTTGTAAATATTTCCCTTTAGACACAGTTCTGGAAACAAAGTGTCACAAATAAGACATAAATCCTACATTGCTACACAGAGTAATTAAGGCACATACTAAGAGCTTGGTATAAAACATAGAGACAAAAATAACTAGAGAACACCATAGAGAATTATACCTAAGTGCTAAGCAGCAAATTCATAGTCTTTAAGTACATGAAGAGACAAGTTATCATAGCAAATTTTATAACTCAGTTGCTGCTAATATACAGAGATAGAGATATTTATTAAGAGATGGTTTTATGCAGATTTTTGGTTTAAAAAGGGAAAGATCAAATAATGTAGGTGATTCAAACATGAGCAATAATATTTTTCTGCATTCAGTACCTTTTTTGAAGATATATGAATAATAATTAGTTCCAACCAGTAAAATGCAGAAATAGTGTAAAGATAATTCACTGTGAGTAAAACTACTTAAAAAGAGAACCAAAACTTCCATTCTTATCCAAATGTTTATTCCTGACAAAAAGACAGCTTCTTTGAACCATTTCTGTAGATATGATTTTTTGTAATAAATATTTTGGTGACTTTATTTGCATATTACTTAATATATTCATGCTTCACATTTTCTCTTTTGTACTATTTTACTACCTATATTCTGAAAGAAATAAAATTTCTACCTCCTAAACTCTCTTGATATTTGAGAGATCTTTTATATCATTTCTATAATGAATACTGTGCTTTCAGTAAGGAATGACTATTCTTATGCACCTGGCTCATTAACAGGAGTTTTGTTGTGTTCTTTGGTTTTATTTACAGTAAACTTAAAAAAAAAGGTTAATCTTAAACCAAAACACAAAGTAAAGACCACCAACTCCAATTTTAAATCAAATTAAATCAAGATTGTATTGTGTAGACAAAAGCTGGCCAGGACTGTCTCTTACAAGACCCCATGCTAGAGATCATCCCCCTGATTTTCAGGAAAATATTTTTACAGCACAAAAAGTTACAAAGGAGGTGGGTGCTAAGGTACTTACAGCTAACAAGATTTTGAAAATCATAATATAAAGGCAGATAGCAGGTTAAGGATCTACATTGCTAACATTTCAAGGGAGGGAATAAATTCAGCTCCAGACTTAGAATTTATGAGCTGCCACTGAGATTTAGAGAGAATTGTTATTGGGTCAGTGGGAGCCAGAATTTATGAGGCACCAGTAAAGTTTTAGAGAGGGTTGCTATCTGGTAAGGGATAGCCAGGTATAGGTGAATTCAAAACACAGGTAGAAATTGCAAGCAAGTTTAAAACATCAAAATATTGTCAGGCCAAAGAGAAATTTTAGTTTTCTTATAGAAAACAGAAATAAACTTTTTACCTCTGAAAGCTCTAAGAGAAGATTTTATTTTTTGTATTTTCTCACATCTAATGGCTTTTGGCATTCCTTTGTTTGTGAGCATAAATGCTTCTCTTCTGTGTTCACGGGGCTTCCAAACCAAACAATCTAGGTAAGCCCTTCTCATAGGGAAGATGTTGCTAACATAGCAAGTAACTACCTTTTAACCCACAAGGTTTGACAACCATATTACAGGATATGAAAGACCCTCCAATATGCTTGTTCTTCCAACCATTGTTGGCAAAGACTTACAAAAGTCAATTCATTGCACAGAATGAGTGAGGTGGATCTCTGCTCTGCAGTCCAGAACAGGAGGTAAAAGATCCCCAAAGGGAGTTTAGACAGGGCTTTACATGACATATCTGACAAAATCCTAAAAACAAGAGAAAACATAAATTCAGAGAGAACCATACTCACATAATCTCATTTGACAGAATCAAATTCATTAGAGGAACAGATGACCGAGGCAAATCTAAAGGGATTTAACTATATTTTCTTTTTCTAAATTGCTATTAATGTCTCCCACAATTATAGAGTTCTGGATCTCCTCAGTTATTACTTTATCATTACCTTCAACCTACAATGCATGAGGCATACTGAATTTACCCTACTCATGTACTTATCACTTATTTTTTTCTATAGAAATGCATATGAATATGAATATATTTTTTCCACATTTCTAAGATTCTACCCTGAAAATTTCTGTGACATCACTTTCCTGAAATGCATTTTTATTATTTCATGTCAGTTCATCTAAGTATTCCATATCATGTGTTGGAAAAGATGAGACCACCCTAAGGCCCTTCTTATTTGACTATTTATGAACTATAATTAAAGGTCAACCTCAGTACCTCCACAGAACTTATGTCTCATTCACCTTTCTCATTCATAGTGCTTTATTTTTAAGTAGGTAGCAGAAATTTTATTTTGAAGAAGAGTAGTGATTTAAAGCCATTCAGTGTACTTTAGAGGATCCCAAAAACCTATGTTTGTGGTTCTTAAACAACCTTACCACTGAAAGACCTGGATTATACTCCAGGTTGGACACTTATACTATGCTTCCAATGGAAATGGTTTCTTGGTTATAAATATTGTCTTTCCCTTTCTTCTATAGTCTTGGAAATGTGTAGATTGTGTGAAGTTTTAGAATCACTATTTTCAACACACTTAGCATGGACCCATTTGATAATAGAAGAAATCTATATTCTGAAAAAAAAAGGCCCTTCACCAAGGCCTAAAGAAGTGATAAAATAGTCTCTGGAAAGAAATAACAGTCATCCATTAGATTATTTTTAAAAAATACTAAGAATAAGTTTAGTTAGTAATGCATTACTGTACTAGGAAAAGTGATATAAATGCAATTTCAATTTTTAAAGTTGTTTCTGATTACTACAAAGAGAGTATAAAAAGCTGGTTACATGGGCTGGAGTTGTGTCTCAGTGGTAGACTACTTTGCTAGCATGTGCAAAAGCACTGAGTTTGATTCTCAGCAATACATATAAATATTATTTGTTTTATTTTTAAATACATGACAGCAGAATGCATCGTAATTCTTATTACACATATAGAACAATTTTTCATACCTTTGTTTGTATATAAAGTATGTTCACATCAATTCCTGTCTTCATATTTGTACTTTATTTTTTTAAAGAGAGAGAGAGAGAGAGAGAGAGAGAGAGAGAGAGAGAGAGAGAGAGAGAATTTTAATATTTTTATTTTTTAGTGCTCGGTGGACACAACACCTTTGTTTGTATGTGGTGCTGAGGATCAAACCCCGGCCGCACGCATGCCACATCCCCAGCCCCATACATGTACTTTAGATAATAATGTCTATCACATTCCACAATCCTTGCTAATCTTTACTCAACACTCCTACACTGGCTACTTCACATAAACTGCCTCAGGGATTTAATGCAGTAATCAAAAAATTTTCTGCAGCCTATGCAGTTCTGTTGGAATGGCTATTATAAAAAACTAAAATTGTCATGCATGGTGGCATTTAATAAATATATTTTAAATAAATTTAATAAATATCTTTTCTAAAAGGGTTAAGATTCTTTAAAAGCCCTAAACAAAAATGCACATAATCCACTAGTAATAACTTGGGGTAGAAGTGCAAGGTCGTACATGCCTGTACTCCCAGTGGCTTAGGAGAATAAGAGGTAGAAAACTAGGGCTTTATTCTCAAGTTAAAGACCAGCCTCAAGAACTTGCCAACGTCCTAAGAAACCCAGTGAAACCCTCTCTCAAAAATCAATCAATAAATAAAAGTGTTGGAGATTGGGTATGTAGCACACTGGTAAAATTCCCTGGGGTTATTCTCCATTATTTAAATAAATAAAAAAATATAAATAATAATTCTTGGTAAAAAAAAATGCCATACAATCTGCTAATAATAACTCTGGGTATATATGTAAAAAATTTGGAATCCTTTTGCTAAATATATTGCCACACATCTATTTTTATTGTAACTTTATTCACAGTATGTAATAAAAAGAAACAAATGAAGTACCTTTTAGATAGAAAGTATATCATAAAATGCCTTCCAGTTGCAACGCATCCAATTAGTCCATCCCTTCAGAAGCTACATACTTAAAATTCAAACTGGTCCCTAGAATGCAAGACTCAGATAGTGGTGTTTTCTAAATACTCCAAAAAATTTGGAATCTCTGAGATCCTTGTTTCAGATATTCTAAAACTCAGAACTAGGTCATATGGGAAGTCAGAATGAGAACACAACACACAGTAAATTCTTTAATGGGGAATCTTAACTCAGACACTGTCATAACCAAAAGCAGTGTTGGAGATAAAAAATAGAATCTGTTTCACTATTATGTATTCAAATCAAATATATATTAGAAAAAAGTTAAGGCTACTGGTTAAAATCTACCTATAACAGGTATTAAAAATGTAGCAGGGGCTGGGTGTGTGGGTGTAAGACTGTAATCCCAGTTGCTGAAGAGGCTGAGGAAGAGTTATCAAAAGTTCAAAACCAGCCTTAGCAGAATCGAGGTGCTAAAAAACTCAGTGAGATCCTCTCACAAAATAAAGTAAAAAACAAAACAAAACAAAAATCCTGGGGATTTGTCTTAGTAGTGAAGTGTTCGTGAGTTCAATCTCCAATATCCCCAATAAAAAATGTTCCAGGGGGCTAGGGCTGGAGCTCAGTGGAGCTCTTGTCTGACACATCTGAGACACTGGAATCAATTCTCAGCTCCAGATATAAGTAAATAAAACATAAGGTCTATCAACACCTTTATATATATAGTACCAAGATACTGACATGGACTTTGATCTAATTTGCCTGTACTTTAGCCCTTAAGATTGAAGTTGGCAAGGCATAATGGTGCATGCCTGTAATATCAGCTGTTTACAAGACTGAGAAATAAAATTAATGAATTCAAAACCAGTCTCATCAATGGTGAGGCACTAAGCAAATCAGTGCAACCCTGTCTCTAAGTAAAATACAAAATAGGGGTAGGAATGTGGCTCAGTGGTAGAGTGCTCCTCACTTCAATCCCTGGTCTCTCCCCCCCAAAAAATGGGACTGAGTAAATAATTCAGCTTGCAGAGTTCTTGCCTTCTAAGAATGAGGCCCTGGGGTCAATCCTCACTACAGAGAGAGAGAGAGAGAGAGAGAGAGAGAGAGAGAAAGAGAGAGAGAGATGGAGAGAGGGAGAGAGAGATTGAACTTGCATGTAATTTAAATTCAAGTTAGTCCCACTTCTATTTTTTCCTGCCACACCAGAATAAAAGCGTTTCTTTAAATGTTTGGAATGTTTCTGTGGGTTATTTATTTATTTATTAATTTATTTATTATTTACTTATTTTTATTTGGTGCTGAGGATCGAAGCCAGGACCTTGCATGTGATAGGTGAGTGCTCTATCACTGAGCCACAACCCCAGCCCCTTCTGTGTGTTATTTTAATGAAATGGTCTGACCATAAATAAGTAAATAAACAAGTTAATTAATAAATAAATGCACCCTCAATTGATGACCCATTACAGTTTTTAAAAAAATTTTAAATGGGACATATAAACCGCATTTAGGAGAGATTCACTCTTTTTAATGTCACCTGATGTTATTCTGCTTTTTTCTCATGTAAAAATCTCAGAATGATGAATTAAAATCTTTTAAAAGTGCCCTCCAGTTCTTGAAGAAAAACATTATAAATGATGCATACATTTGAAATAAAACATGGGGAAATAATGATTAATAATGCTGAAAGTGGAATTTTTAGATAAACCAAAATTTCTCAGTTTTCCATGAATCTGGGTGCTTGTTTCATAAATTTTGAAGAAAAAAGATTATTTAAGCAAGAAGAAATAGAATGCCCACCATGTTGTATGAGGATTGATATCAGAAAAAAAAAATCATTTTTGTGTGCCATCTTAGAAGTTTACTGATGGTTTTGGGCAGAACATGCAGCATAATGCATTTAAAATAGGCTTTGGAAAAGGCATCCTGACTACCATATGGGTTCACTTTTATTCTTTCTGTGACCCATCCTTTTTCCTTCAAATTCAATAAGGAATCACTCCTGGGACAAAGGACTTTGTAGAAGGTGTTCCCACAAGTGGGATTCAAGGTCTTTTACTTTTGAAATAGGCCTTAATGGTGCTCATTAACATCTTTCAGTTAGCCACCAGGTGTCTTTGAGTGAGGCCCATTATCTGCATTACATGGTCATTATTAAACTTATTCTCTGTGAACAGAGAACCCTAGTTTTGGATATGTGAACAGAGAGCTAGAAAACTAGGGGCTTATTCTGAGACCTATGGAGAGATAAGCTGATGTTCTGGATTTCAGGTTTTTGTTCTGGATTTGAGATACTGCTTCTGCTACATTTAAAAATCTCAGGACTCATGAAGAGAATGAGTTAAAAGCCAGCATCATCAAATGTGTGAGGCCCTAAGAACTTCAAAGTGACGCTGTTTCTAAATAAAAATATTAAAAAAGGATGGGAATGTGAATCAGTGGATGAACACCTCTGGGTTGAAAATCTGGTACCAAAAAGAAAACAACAAACAAACACGCACACACAAAAAAAATAATAAACAAACAAATAAACAAACCCTCATGAGTAACAAGCCCTATAATCAGCAGCCTCTCTCATGCTTGAATACAACAAATGAAGTTGTGGTTCTCTCCTGGTAATTATCTCAGTCTTCATTATGCATTCTGGAGACATGCTGGAATCATGGGACATGGAAGCCCACAAAGGGCTTTAGAAAAAAGCTGGAAACACCTTACAATTATGCAACAAAATGCCCAGGTTTTCAACTGCTGATCTAAGCCTCACTAGACTAGTCAGAGGGAGGTGAACGCTAAGTTACCACAGAGAGACCCTCTGGCCACAAGACTCTGGAGAGGACCATGAGGACTCCCTAGCCATGACTACCAGTTTCCACCATTGCCACTTCTGTCAGCTTTAAGCCACCTTCCTACCCAGTCTCAAGATAACAAGGCACACTTACCATTTCCTGGCTCTCAGGGTTCTCAGTGTTCTCCCTGTGATTTGTTTTCAGTTTCTGCATAGCACAGACACCTGGGCTTGGATCCAGGACAGAAGCCTACAAAAAGATTGAAAAAATGGTGGGCTCCAACACCAAGGGAACAGAAGATTGTGGACGCCCTCCCCCTCATCACTGGCTGCATGAGGGTTGGACAGTTCTCACCTAAGAGACTGATTGGTCAAGGCTTCATGCCCTGCCTTCAACCTGAGCCAAGTGGGCGCAGAATCAAAGGCTGAATGACAGGCTGCTCCATTGTCACTGTTAAAAGACTATAGATCAGGGCTGAGGATGTAGCTTAGTAAGTAGACTGCTTGTTTTGCTGATTAAGGCCATGGATTCAATCCCTTGCACTACGCACACACACTCTCCTCCCCCCCAAAAAATAAGTAAAGGACTTTGGGGACTAGGGTTATGGATAAGAGGTAAAGCACTTCTCTAGCATGCATGAGGTACTGGGTTGAACACCCAGCACTGCATTAAAAAGTCACCCAAGAGAGGATGTGGCTCAAATGGTACAGCACTCCCTGGCATGCGGGCGTCCCAGTTTTGATCCTAAGCACCCCATGATGTGTCCGCCAAAAACTAAAAGTAAATATTAAAAAAAAGCCAAAAAACAAACTACTAATGACATTTGCCAAGAATGAATGAGAACCAAATCTAGATGAATACTCTGACCTCTGTCTCTATATTCATGTGTCAATAAGCAAGAAGGTAAACTTCTCTGTGTCTAATCACTAAAATAAGGGGATAGTGATTGTTTTCTTCAGTGGGAAGTGATTAAAAATCATTATTATGTATAAAGTACTTTAAATGTGAAAAATCTATTTTGGACATGTATAATGATTTTGGACATGTATTAAAATATTGTATAACTAACAATAATTTGTAATTTTGTTATATAGTAGTAAATAAGAACCACAGAGATGCTATACCTATAAAGAACAGTCATTCTTTTTCTTTAATGAAAAAAAACATCACCATAGTTTGAACTTATAGTTATAATGAAGCTAGTCATACTTAAAATTCTTTCTCCATTCAGTATTACTATTTCAACAATGTTTGTTAGTTTATTTTCACAACATTATGGTGTTTCTTTTTTTTTCTTTCTTTTCTTTCTCTTTATTATTGGTTGTTCAAAACAATAAAAAGTTCTTGACATATCATATTTCATACATTAGATTCAAGTGGGTTATGAACTCTAATTTTTATCCCAAATACAGATTGCAGAATCACATCGGTTACACATCCACATTTTTACATAATGCCATTAGTAACTGTTGTATTCTGCTACCTTTCCTATCCTCTACTATCCCCACTCCCCTCTTCTCTCTCTACCCCAGCTACTGTAATTCATTTCTCTCCTGTTTTTTTCCAATTGCCCTCACAACCTCTTATATGTAATTTTGTAAAACAATAAGGGTCTCCTTCCATTTGCATGCAATTTCCCTTTTCTCTCCCTTTCCCTCCCACCTCATGTCTGTGTTTAATATTAATCTTTTCCTCCTGCTCTTCCTCCCTGCTCTGTTCTTAGTAGCTCTCATTATATCAAAGAAGACATTTGCATTTGATTTTTAGGGATTGGCTAGCTTCCCTTAGCATAATCTTCTCTAATGCCATCCATTTCCCTGCAAATTCCATGATTTTGTCACTTTTTAGTGCTGAGTAATACTCCACTGTGTATAAATGCCACATTTTTTTATCCATTTATTGAAGGGAATCTGGGTTGGTTCCACAGTCCAGGTATTGTGAATTGTGCTGCTATGAACATTGGTGTGGCAGTATCCCTGTAGTATGCTATTTTAAGTTCTTCAGGGAATAGTCCAAGAAGGGCAATAGCTGGGTGAAATGGTGATTTGACCCAGATTTTTTCAATCAAAAATTCTAAAGTATAAATCATCTACTATGACTGTTTAGCCTAAAGCAAGATACTCATTGAATACAGTATAAGAAGAAAGCCATAATTTTGTCAGAAAGACAACACTTGTAAATTCAGGTACTATCTATAGTTACTGGCTTGGTTAGGTATCTAATTGTTACTATCTATAGAAACCAATCAATTGAACAAAAGTTTCAGGCAATTAATACCTGAGTAAAATAGTGCTTTTGTTTATGTAGTAATACTAAGTTTATATATCTTTCTTTTCTAACAAGCTGAACATAGCATCAAAACCCCAATCTCTCAATATACAGGAATTTAACCAAGACTTTTTACTGAACAACCAATTTATTCAGTTAAGTGAGTTTAGTGATTGCTGTCTGAGCCAAAATGTTTTTTCTCTGCATGCAAATCTGGGTCAGCTTCATGTAACATAAGGTCAAAGGATTATAGGAATCCTCAAAGTTCAGCACTGCAGAGAAACAGCATGAATAATTTTCCTTCAAAAATGTTAAAAACTGATGGTACCAATCTACGATTGGATTTATTGAAAATCACAATGTTTTACCCAGGAGACATCTAATTTTCTGCACCACAATTCACTTTATAAGGCTCCAGTGTAAATTCATTGCAGAATGTATTTCTAGGTAAATAAATAATTTGACCCATGTATGGAATTTTTGAATAGATGCCAATTAAACAAGAGAGAAGAGCTGAAAAAATAAATTGTCATTTTAATTTTAAAGTAGTTGATCTTGAGCTATTACCATTGACAGTAGTTATAGAGTTGGGCCATTTCTCTATTGAGGGCTCTTAATTTGTGAAAATAGTATCATACTATCAGCACAGTAGAAAACACATCTTTTGAATTCTCTAAGGCAAAAAAAATGTATTATTTTCTCAAGTTTCTGTGAGTGAATAATTGTTTCAAAAAAAATTTCTACTCTAAAATAGTACTATTATATAGTCTTGCTCAATCCACTGTTTTCTCAATAGACTGAAAACCATTACACATTGTTAGCAGACTTACTTCAAAATTCCTTTGGTGGTATTCCTGAAAAATATGAATACTGAGACCTTTTACTTCCTACTGGGAAATCCTCTTCCATCATCTTATAATCCTAATAAAGGGTGAAAAGAAGTTGCTTGTTTTTCAAGTTTTATATACCTATATATGTTTGTATACAATTATATATAAAATTCTTTAAAGTAATTTATATATATATATATATATATATATATATATATATATGTGTGTGTGTGTGTGTGTGTGTGTGTGTGTGTGTGTGTGTGTGTATTTATTCACACATTGCCTACATAAAAATTACTTTAAGGATAATATGTTTAAGATACCTGGAGAATTTAACTGCAATGTGGTCTCTTGTACATGAAATCATGTAGCTGGTTGCAGTGGTACACGCCAGAGTCTTGGGAGGCTGAGGCAAGATGATTGTGAGTTCAAAGCCAGCCTCAGCAATTTAGCGAGTCCCTCAGCAACTCAACTCATTGAGATCCTGTTTCTAAAAAAATACAAAAAAGGGCTGAGTATGTGGATCAGTGGATTATGCATCACTGGGTCCATTCCTTGTTACCAAAAAATAAAAAAATAAAAAAATAAGGAATGCAATCCTGCAATCATGTAGGCATACATAATGCATAAGTACATGGATTCAAGTTTAAAGAAAAATAAACATGGTAAAATTTTACTAAAATCCAATAGTTTGTAAAAAAAAATAATTAAAGAAACTAAGTGTTAAAATACTTACATATTTACTGGAATACCATAAACTATTATCAATAATGTTGTAAACATTGACAACATGAACATTTAATAAACTATAATGTTATCAGAAAAAAAATATTTTTTAAACATTACAGTTAACATTATCACTTTCTATATAATAACAGGGAGGCATCATTTAATCTTAATGCCTTCACATTTTAGGATCTAAATTTTAGATGGAAGAAGACCATCACTAGTCTTTGGCTATGTGGGCCTACAGATACCTAATGTTAAAAAATCCACAGAATTTACAGTTATTGAATGAATTAATTTGGGAGTATTATGACTATGGGTAATTAATTTTTTTCTTTGATTTACCTTTTTTTATAGACTTCACAGGATGTTCTACTTTTGTAATAAGAAAATTTCATTTCAAAAAAAATTTTAATACAATTAAAAGTAAATTAAGACATGGAATGGATTTAGTTTTTATTAATCAAAAATAAAACTATGGGGCTCAGAAGGGAATATAGTACATGGGTTGAATGTTTGCATTTTAGAGTTATGCTTTTCTGAGTCTGAATTCTATCTCTGCCTCTCCTACTTAACAAGGAACACAGCTCTCTAGACAATGGTGTTGTAAACCTCAAATACAATAGTGCTTGCAAGGTACTTGGCACTCATAGTTAGTTTCAAAGGATAGTTGCTTTTATTATTACCATAAAATCTAATTTTAATAAAATGAACAACCTACAAACTATTAGACATTTCACACTTTGTACTCTTTTTGACAATAAAATATTTCTAAACCTTTAACTCATACTTGGACCTGGCCAAATACTCACTCAATTTATATTGTATTTTCCACTTAAAATATTATTCTAGGGTAGTGAAAAAGGCAACCAGTTCTCATGACAACGACAAACATGTCTACTTGGAAGTCATCTTTGGTACTGGAAACTTGAAACTACTCATTCCTTTAAATAAGAAACACAACCCTTCATTTGAAATACAAGTTATATTATACTCACAAACATATGGACAAAAGTGTTAGGTAATAATTGGTTGTGGTTGTTTTTTCTTTTCTGTGGAGGTGAGGATTAAACAAAACGCCTTACAATTGCTAGGCAAGTGCTCTACCACTGAGGTATACTCTCAGTCCCAAATATATGTATTGCATACAATCTCTTTTAAAAATCTGTTATGTACGTCATTAGTAACAAAATATGCTTATTACAAGATGAATTTTTTCTTAGTTCAATATTTATTTCCAGAAAATCATATGAATAAATAAATCATGTATGCTAATTTTATTATATGCAATGTAAATAAATTGAATCATCTTCCAGAATAATTAAGATAAAATCCCTTTGCATAACAGCGATTTTTACCATCCAAATATCAAAAATAATGGCTTTCTTCATTTTCATACCTCTTAGTTTATAAGTAAGCGCATGTGTTTTAAAAAAATACTTAACCTTACTGATTGAATATAAGTCAAGGAAAACTAGGATCTTTTAATTTGGCAATAGTAAGAAAACATTTGAAATTTAAAGGAAATTAAGCTTTTTAAAGTATTTCTTCAAAATTTTTCAAAATCAATATTACATAAGGTAAAATTTTTATCTTTCTGTTTTCCAAAAAAATACTAGTTCATCCTTAGTTACATTATACCCTAAAACAAAATCCTGATTCAATGAAATATGTATTTTTATCTTTAAGTTTTCTAAAATGGTAAAATATTTCTTACTATTCATATAACTGGAAATATAATAATTATGCTTAAACATTTTCACTTTAGATTCTAGATTATAATATCTTGTATTTTCTAAAACTCTCCTAGTAATTGAATTTCTACATTTATCTCAGTTTTAAATACACATATTAATTAGTAATTCATACTTTAATATGTAGCATGTTATAATGAATTAAATGCTTAAAATTTACAAGAAGATGATAGCGAGGGTATTTTAAATGTTCTAAAGATTAGTATCTCCCATTTATATTGCTTTGGTACATAATTTAAAAAATGGAATTGCAGACTCAATATAGCAGAGTGAATCTGTGCTACCTCATCATGCACAGATTTTTCTAGCTTCATAAATAACATTATGATCTTGGATTTGGATTTCACCTTTCTGTGTGCTAAAGAATTACATCTTGGGTTAACTGAGTCTATTTCACAAGACGGTTGGAAAGAAAAAAAATTCAAAGTGGCTTTATAGAAATATACTAGACAAATTTAAGATATAATCTATTAGAACTTAATTTTCTTTATTTCACAATGTTACATTACTGGAACTCATATGCCAAAATGCCCCAAGACTATTGATACAAATCCACTGAGAATATTACATTCAGAGAACTGTAATTACTGGTTTGTAATTCAATTTTTCTAAGAGGCAAATACTGGATCACTTGCTCTCCCAGAAACAGAGAAAGGAAAAAAAAGTTTTAAATGAAACTTGAATATGTTACTTGGACATTTTACAAAGTAGTTCATATTTTTTAGTTGTAATTTCTTCATGGATATGAACTTGATCTTCAGAGATAATATCCCTTATAAGCTCATCACAATTATTTCTTTCCTAAGACATACAAAAACAGAATCACTTAAATATTTAAATTCTTAATTTTTTTTTTACTATTAGAAATATGTCACTACAAAGAAACACATATTAAGCTGCATACCCTTAAGTACATATTATATCAATATGAAAAAGCATTTATTTTTCTTTTGCAAAATTATTATGTAAAGCCTAAAACAAAACACCATTAAAATATTTTTTTACAATAACTCAGGACCTTTTCTTAAGTGTATTCTTAAGTTTTTAAAAATTTCTTAAATCATTATTTATCTTTAAAGATTTGTGAATATACTTAGCTATAATTAGAGAAGAATTTAATTTTGCTTTATAAAGTTTATGAAAATAATATCATCTCATGGGAAGGCTGGAATATTTTAATATCTGTCTGACTTTTGTTGTGTGTTTTCTGCATCTGCAAAGGTAAATGTAACTCAATAGTTCTTGTTTTATAAGCTAGCAATAAATTTGTAAAATTGGAGAGACCATTAAGTGTATTTCATACAAAAAAAATGGTTTTAGATCCCTACATATTCTGGACCCTTTATCATGTAGTTTTTGTACTTTGGACTTTTCAGATATTTTCTATTCCATATGATTGTTCAGTCAAATGTGAAACTTCTTTGAACTTCAAGGTATTACATGATTTCTTCTATATAAAATATTTTCTTTAGAAAAATTTACATACCCTTATCAAGTCTGAAACCAAGGTTGTAATTTTAAAATGGGAATGAATACTTTATGTTGAATTTATTATCCCACAAAAATAATAATGCATAAATATCATGTTTAAACAATCATGGATAAACCTTCTATAAAGGCAAATCTTAATGAGTCTATTAATTGGGAGCACACTCTCTTATAAGAAACAATAGAGCAAATGCAGAGATTTGCCTATAGAAATCGAGACATGCCTGATTGAACTGTGAGAAAGTCTCAGGAGATGTCTTCCTAAAATATCATCTGTCAAGAAACTTTAGCTTTATAGACTGGAATTGAAAGATCTCAGGCCCACCAGTGAGGAACTCATGTTTACATAGATCTGTCCCTGACAGTTGGCTAGGTGTAAGAGCCAGAATTCAAGATAGGCCCAAAGAGGAGAAGATTCATATTTCTGAAATCTCCTCTCTCCTTGACAGAAAAATATTTAACTGTAACTTGATATTGTCTATAATGTCATTTCCATATACCTTTTGAAAAAGATACCACCAGGAAACAACTAAACATTCTATAATACATTTCTGTTTTTTTGCAACAAGGTGAATTCACCTTCCGATGGCTTTCTCAAGATTATAAATAAAAAGCACTGCATGAGAATACACAAAGAAAGAAAAGTAAACTAAGGACAAGATGAATTTTCTGTCTATTTTCTTCATGGTGGTAATTTCTTAAAATATAATAATGGAATTGTTTAGTTTCATCTTTAAGTATTGAAATTGATGAAAAGAATTTGACAACACATTAAAATATGTAAGCTAGTACTTGACTAGAGATTGCCATGTAAACTAAATGAAATGATTAAATGTAAAAATGAAAATGTAACAGGACTTTTATAGTCTTTGTGTTTTAACAATTTACAATTTTCATTTTGGGTATATGTGAATATTATTGTACATGTACCTTAAAAACACATTATTTTTCTGAGGGCAGACCATTAATTGGGTCCAATTCACTCTTAACATGAATTGTAAACTCTCTATTATTCAATCTTCCCTTAGTCTGATAGCTGTGAACTCCCAGGTTATCATGAGTATGGCTAAGATGCACTGTGCAGTGCTCATTCAACAATTTGCTGCTGTGGTGCTTGAGTTCCTGTGGTTCTTGATGCCTGAGGTAGTTTTTATTCTTTTGCCCAGCTTGCATTCCATACTTTCATCAAAGTTTTAGAGATGTATCTCAATGCCATCTAGAAAATATCTATTTTCTTAGTAATGGACCCCAACAACACATTGCAGTAATACGTTAAATTTATAAATCCTTCAAAGCCTATAGTAAGTCTTTCTAAGAAGGACTGGAGATTTGTAAACTCACAGAAATGCAATAATGTATTATTGATTTTTGTTAATGATATGCTCATACTGATTACAAATTTCATAGTGTTATAATTGAATATGACATGTAGTAACAATACAGTTACATAGAAAATAACAAGTAAATCAGTACTATGTATAACTATTTCTAATTTACATGGCAAGTTTGAGGCTAAATTTATTTAAATTTCCATTTGTCTATCCAATAGATAATTAAATTATTTTTTCAAGCTTTGTGTGTATGTGTGATGTGTGTATGTGTGTGTGAGTGTGTGTGTGTGTATATATATATATATATATATATATATATATATATATATATATATAGTATTCAAAATATTTCTATATACTTTCACACTCTAAATAATATTACATAATATTATTGTGGTAATATTTGCTTACTAATGAATAATTAACAACACAAATGATTTATATCAGAATATATTCTTGAAAATGTTCTGTAAAATATTTTAGCTGGATAATTTAAGTGTATAAGCAAAGCTAAAATTAAAAATTTATTTCTAGGTAAGATTATGATACAGTAATTAAAAAAAAAATACTATGTTAACAAAAAATATAAAATGGCCCAGGAATTTTTAATTATTTGTGTGCAGACCTTTGTAGTTAACCTCAGAAACACAAATCTGAGCTAGATGTTTTTAAATAGCAGATGATTATTAACCAACTTAAAAGTCGAATGGAAATTTGTTCATAATTGTCTATTATTTAAAAGCAGTGCTCTTTATAGTTTGAATCTGGTGCTACTAGAATCATTACACTAGGAAAAATACTAACAAGCATAAGCTTATTCTAACCTATAAATATTTTCTGACATGTTGCTCACCATCTCTAGCAGTCAGAGAAATGCAAAGCAAAACCACCCGAAGATACCATCTCACTCCAGTAAGATTGGCAGCCATTAGGAAGTCAAACAACAACAGGTGCTGGAGAGGATGTGGGGAAAAGGGTACTCTTGTACATTGCTGGTGGGACTGCAAATTGGTGCAGCCAATTTGCAAAGCAGTATGGAGATTCCTGGAAAAGCTGGGAATGGAATCAGCATTTGACCCAGCTATTGCCCTTCTCGGACTATTCCCTGAAGGCCTTAAAAGAGCTTACTACAGGAATACTGCCACATCGATGTTCATAGCAGCACAATTCACAATAGCTAGACTGTGGAACCAACCCAGATGCCCTTCAATAGATGAATGGATTAAAAAAAATGTGGCATTTATACACAATGGACTATTATGCAGCACTAAAAAATGACAAAATCATGGAATTTGCAGGGAAATGGATGGCATTAGAGCAGATTATGCTAAGTGAAGCTAGCCAATCCCTAAAAAACAAATGCCAAATGTCTTCTTTGATATAGTGAGAACAACTAAGAACACAGCAGGGAGGAAGAGCAGGAGAAAAAGATTAACATTATCAGAGACATGAGGTGGGAGGGAAAGGGAGAGAAAAGGGAAATTGCATGCAAATGGAAGGAGACCCTCATTGTTATACGAAATTACATATAAGATGTTGTGAGAGAAATGGGAAAAAAGCTTATTCTAACCTATAGATATTTTATGACATGTTGCTAGTATAAACATGGTGGTTACTTATTCATGAGGATCAGAAAAAAATTGGCAAGCACTTTACATTAACTGTTATTATTATTTGCAAAAAGTCAAATACAAATGTCAATACACACACATATATTCTGTGATAAAATTTCTTTGATCTTACATTTTTTTTATTTTCTTTATAATGACATTTATTTTAACATCTTCTATAAATCAGGCAACTGTAAGAACCACTTACCCCCTCGCACGTATGAAAACACTTGCCTGTTAACTGCTAAATACCTGGCACTTAGAATGTACCTCATTCATTTAATGAGCTCAAAGATAACCTTTGCAAGAAATAACTGGTGGGGCTGGGGTATTCAGTGATAGGGTTTTAATCCTCACCACCACATTAAAAGAAATAAATAAAAGAAAGGTATTGTGCACATCTATAACTAAAAATATTTTTAAAAAATAACTGATGATTACATTATAACACTACTTTTCAATTTTATTCTGTTCAACAACCTGAGTTAGCATGACCTTATCAACCTTCCTGCCTATATCAATATAGTGTTTTACAGATAAACTTTCACTTCTCACATGAAAATCCCTTTCAGAAGGAAAATGCATCCTATTCCCTGGTTTCTACACTCATTGACTTTTTTTTTCTTCAATAAATCTAAAATTACTGCCAATATAAGTTTTAGAAAGCCACATGAACCCTGAGAACTGAAATTGTAGCAGTCTTGAACTCATACAGTTAGCATGAAAACCAAAGAAAGCACTGACCTCCTGGTGGACTCCCCAGAAGCACCCAGTTAGGAAAAATGAGCTCTGCTTGACATCACTGCCCATCCAGTGTTCCTAGCTAAGTTCTTGAAACCTTCTATTCAATGCCTTTTCCTTCAGTTCTAAAGCAAACATTCAAAACTTGAATAAACTAAAATTTACCTCAGCAAAATGATTCAATAACTTCCATGATATAAAATGTTTTCTTCTTTAACTAAAGTCATCAGTATTAGAAAATGGGAGGGAGAGTATAGTGTGCATAACAGAATGAAGACAAATAGAACGAATGTGTTATCTCTATATTATATTTGATTTTTTAAAAAAAAATGGTTTTATCAATACTCAGATCTGTCCTGAAGGTTTACAAGCTCACTTTGCCACTGAGATAGCCCTAGTAAACAGAGAAGGAAAACTGTCTAATAATTTAAGGTGCATGTCAGAGATGCAGTATAAATTATACCATCATTTTCATTTTAATTCAGGACAAAAGTAATATTTATTTTCTCTGTGTCCCATGGATGCAATACTCTTGCAATTATTAAGTTCCTTAGATGATAATATAATTCCTCAGAGTCTTATTCCTACATGGGAAAACTAATTATTGCATAAATGTCAATTATTTGAGATTTAATTAATAAGAGTTGTGCAAGATTGGAGAAAATAACAATTGAGATTTTTTAGGTTTTATTTTATTTCTGATTGATATTATAGGATGTTTAAACACTTGTATATATTGTATAATCATAGAATCACGGTAAACAACAAATCCTTCTTAAATATATATCATTTCTTAAAGTTAGAACTTTCAGAATTCTCCCTTCAATTCTTTATACATTATTCCTAAGTAACTCTACTTTACAATAAAACTCCAGAAATTATTCCTTCTAACTATAAAACTATTCCCATTGACAACTTCCCTACCCCTTCTAAATCTTGCCTAACCACTCTTCTTCTCTCAACTTTTAGGAGATCAACAGGTTTAGAGTTTATTGTTTTTCACTGAGTCTGTTTACTGAAAGTAATGCTTTTACATTTCATTTGAAATAGAGATAATAGATAATAAATCTTGAGAGCTTCTGAATTAGATAATTTAAATAAACAACTCATTTTAAAAACCTAAAAAATGGGTAACAAACAAATAATCTTAGAGAAGATATTACTTTAGATGTGGATACAAATGTGCATGTCCAAGTGTGTACACATGTTCATGTACACAGTAAAAAAAAGAATTGCAGGGGCTGGGGTTGTGGCCAGTGGTAGTATGCTTGCCTAGCACATATGAGGTACTGGGTTCAGACCTCAGCACCAAATGAAAATACATAAAACAAAGGCATTTTGTCCAACTACAACTAAAAAATATTTAAAATAAATACATGAATAAATACATAAATAAATAAAGAGAATTGCAATTCAATATAAAGAAGAGGATTTTTTCAATGAACAAATTTGCTTCATTTGAAAATCAAATTGGATCTTTATAATATACCACAATTAATCCCAGATGGATTCAACATTTTTGGGGGGTCACCCCACCAGCTGTGATTACAAGTGTGTGTCACTGCATCCGGAAGACTCAACACTTAGATGACAAAATTAGAATCAAAGAAGTGAAATCAAAGAAAAAGATGTGGATAACTAACATTGGAATAACTAATTTTGCAATTGAGAAGAAGGTTGTAAGACTAGGAGTAGAGGAGAAATTCACAAGTTTATTATATTTTGCAGTATAAATAATAAAACATTAGAATCACTGAACATACTCATTTGGAATAAAAGAAATAAAAAATATAGATAATGTCATATATATATATATATATATATATGACATTATCTATAACTTTTCCATATATACAACCTATAAATTAATAAATATTTTATATAAATTTATATATGTATGTGTATGTATATATATCTTACTAATTTAAATTTATATATGTATGTGTGTGTGTGTATATATATATATATATATATATATATATATATCTTACGAATTTGCTTAGGGCCTTACTGAGTCTCCTAGCCTGGCTTTGAACTTGTGATTATTCTGCTTCACCCTCCTGAGCCACTGAGTAAAACAAGATTTTGATGCCATTTTAAGCTATAAACTTTCTGTTCTTTATATATGCAGATAAATATATGTGTATATGCATATATATTTAACCACCATTAAAGAAAATGAAAATAAAGTTAAACTGATATAAGAATTTTCACTTCCTAAACTTTCTGAAGAAATTTGCCAAAATTTTGGAGTATGTGTGTACTTTTATTAAACTGTATACTTTTGATCTAGTAATTCCAATTTCAATCATTCTTGATATTCAGGTTAAATATTTATATAAAAATGTGTTATATATTTTAATCTGTATGAATTATAAATAATAATATATTGGTTAATATCTTACACCTTATTACTATGATAGTATACGGCAAAATAGTTTCAAATTATTTTTGAAGATTATTGATCTGGAGAGACATTAGATTACAAATGCTCAAGTTAAAAAAGTATAAAATATGTTCATTGGGTGTTTGGTCATATATAGACATATAAGCATATAAGTTTAAATTTATACTATTTTTGTATTTAAAAAGAAGTCTTCATAAATGCACCTTACATACAGATGTATGATAAAACACTAAAATACAAGCCATGTTAAACTTAAAATACAGGTGAATTTATTATTATATTTATGGTTTTTGTTTTTCAAAATGCTAATTGAAGGATATTATAAACTTCTCCACTTTTTAATAAAAGTATTGTTGGAAGACTATGATAGAGGTTGTCTAAGTAATTCTTTCATGATGAATTCAATATACGTTGGAGGCTATGTATGAAAACGGGTTGTCTCTCTGAACTCATGAAGGAATTTAATTACAAAAATCTTATGTCAATGATATTAAAGAAGGTAGAAACTAATTGGACTATGGTGTTTAGTGGTAGGGCCCTTGAAAAATGATTAGGTTTGATTCCTTCATTAGGATGGAGCCCCTTTGATGGAGTTCTGGTGGTTTTATAAGGAGAAAGAGATAAGATATAGATTTGAGAGATACACAACATGGCGCCTGCCATGTTGTGATGCATCCAAGAGGGACTCCTCTCAGAGCCTTAAACCTGTAAAGAACTGAAATATCGGAAAGATGGGATAAATGGCCATGAACAGAATGCTGATTGAAATACAGACAGTAAGGACCATGCTGATGAGAACTCAGATGCAAATGAAGACTATTCTACTGGAAACTGGAATCAACAATTGTCACACCTCTGCTGTGAATGTGGCTGAACTGTGTCCATGCTCTGAAGCTTATGGAGGGCCAAATCTAGAAGTGATGGACTATAATATCTAATGAAGAAAATATGTAGTCAAAACAGCATTCAGGCTCCTTCCTGGTGATTTTCAATTGTATTCTATAGAACTTGGAACCAATAGGATAATCTAAAGCTGTAATGTATAATTTAAAAGAAAAATATCGAGAATTCACAGCCTCTTTAGGGAAAAAATGAGAAAAAGTACATTTATGACAGAAGGGTAGAGTGGAAAATCCACTTTCTAAATGACATGTGTTCATTAGTAAGACAATTGGGAAAAAGCCTAATTTCTGGACCACTGAGCCACATCTGCAGCCCTATTTTGTATTTTATTTAAAGACAAGGTCTCACTGAGTTGCTTAGCACCTTTTTTTAAATATATTCTTTAGTTTTAGGTGGACATAATATCTTTATTTTTTTATGGTGATGAGGATGGAATCCTGTTCCTCACATGTGCTAGCTGAGTGCTCTGCTACTTGAGCCACAAACCCAACCCTTAGCGCCTCGCTTTTGCAGAGGCCAATTTTGAACTCACAATATCCTGCCTCAGCCTCCCAAGCAGCTGCCTCAGCCTCCCAAGCAGCTGGGTGGGCATCACCGTGCCTGGCTTTATCTTATGTTTGAGGCGAGGTCTTGCTTATGTGTACCAGGTTGGCTTCCAACTCCTGGGCTCCAGTGATTCTCATTGTCACAGCATCCTGTACAGTGGGGACAGCGGGGACTACAAGGTCATGCCACCATGACTGGCTTCTTATTTTTTAAACAAGGCTGTCCAGAGCTGGGTCTGGGGCTCAGTGGTAGAGCTGCTTGCTTAGCTTGCATGAGGCACTGGGTTCGATCCTCAGCACCACATAAAAAGAAGTAAAATAAACATTAAAAAATACAACAACATGATTTAAAAAAAACAAACAAGCAAGATTGTTCTGATGTCCCAATTTAACAGATGAAGCTGTGGAGGCTGGGACTGGGTAACTTGCTGTAGCAGATACTGTGGGTGCTCCACCCATGACCCTCACCTATCCCGCTCAAGTCTCTGATGGTACAGGGGGGATAGAGAGCCGAGCCATGTTATTGGTAGAGGCTGAGACACATACACTGGCAGAAGCTAAGCCACTTTCCTAAGTTTCTCCACTTGTCCAGGGGAGTCTGTGTATTGCAGCATGACAGATGAGCCATGTCTTGCAGGCATGGTGGACTGTGTGTGGACAGTCAAGGGGTTGGGACTGGAATGAGGGTGAGCAGGAGAAAATAAGGTCCCTGTGGCCCCCAGTTTTCCCACTGTCATTACTGGGTTTGAGAAGCCTAAGCCATCCTGTGTCACAGAATCAGATCCCCAGGCCTAGCACCCCACTTGCCATCCCAAGCAATCCTCCCTGGGAAATCTCCAGTCGGGTGTGCCGGCTGGGTTTTTTTGTTTTGTTTTGTTTTGGTTTGGGGTTTGGTTTGGTTTTTCAAACACAAAGCAACTAAAACAAACACATAGCAATAAAAACCTCCAAGTGAGGGTAGCCACTGTCCACGGGCAAAGGGTGGAGCAGAGTCGGCCCCTGGGAAGCTTGACCTGTTGTTCCTCATTGGAACACTCTGGTGGCCAGTGGACTTGTCTGTGTTTCGAGTGTCAACAAAAACAAGTTGACTTACAAAGTACTAAAGTCCCAGATGTGGTGTCACACACCCGCAATCCCAGTGACTTGGAAGGCTGAAACTGGGGGATTGCAAGTTCCAGGCTGGCCTGAACAACTCAGTGAGGCCCTGTCTCAAAAAAGATAGGGGCCACACAATTGTGGGAGGCTGAGATGGGAGGATTCCAAGTTCAAAACCAGCCTCAGCCTCGGAGAGGTGCTAAGCAGTCAGTGAGTCTCTGTCTCTAAATAAAATACAAAATAGGGCTGGAGTGCCCCACAGTGGTGGAGTGCCCCTGAGTTCAATCCCCTACCAAAATAACAGAAGGGGCTGACGGTGTGGCTATGTGGTCAAGTGCTTCTCAAGCAGGTGTGGCCCTGGGTTCACATCCAGTACCAAACAAAAAGAGGGAAGAGAGAGAGAGAAAGGAAGGAAGGAGGCAGAGAGGAAGGGAGGGAAAGACAAAGTCCTGAAGTGGTGCTGAATGAACGGGTTTGGAATTGTTACCAATACAGACCACAGCGCGGTGCAGTGACAGGAGGAAAATGTCTGTGTCTGTCACGTATGTGGTCGAACATTCAATTGCCTATTACCAGGCATCAGAAACTAGAATGGCGGTGGCCTCTGGGAAAGGCAGGAGGGTGGCTGAGGGTTGTTTTTAATTTCATCCCGTAAGCATTAATGAGCAGTCAGTGTTTTTAAAAGTGTGTGTGTGTCCTCATTACAACCCTCTGCCCCATCCCCAGGGTGACCATATTCCCTTGGGGACAGGGTATTGTGGTGCTCCACCTCGACCCCCTCTCTCCAACCTGTCCCTGCTGGGTGGTGGGGCCCAGGAGAAACTCTTGGCCTCTCTGGACTCCCATTTCCCTGTGGTACAAGGTGAGACTGGACCAGGTTTCCCCCAAGACCCCTCCCATCCCAATGCCCCATGTGCTGTGACTTGGTAAACCCAATCCAAGGCCCAAAGCTGGTCTGATGTGCAAAAAACCTCTCCACCCAGCCCACCCCACGACCCTGACCTAGGCCGCTGAAGCCTCCCAAAATGTTGGGACAGCACACCCAAAAAGCAGCAGTGCTTTGGCAGGTGTCCCTGCCTCCAGGCAGCCTCTGCCTGGCCTCTGCTACCAGCACCCTGACTGTGCCCTAAGACCCAACTATTCCCTGTGTGGACCTTGAGGGACTCTCCCTTTTAACCCAGGAGAGTGCATATGCTTCCCCAAGCCCTTGTTCTGCAGCCCAGGGACACAGCGACACCAGGACAAGGGCCTCTCTCCATGATGGGGCTCCCTGGAGGGTGATCCATTCCTTGGTCCCCTAGGGTCTGGAGCCACCCAAGCCCTAGTCCTCCTCCCATTCATCCCAGCAGCTCTCCCCGGCCAGGAAATCCCTCTTGGGCCTATGTTGTCACCTCTGTCATGTGCACCCTGAACCCTGGTGGACAGGAGAGCACCCTGTTACTAAGACAGCCGCTAAGACCAAGCACATCTCCACACACATCCCACCCAGGAGCCACCTGGGAAGGGTGAACTCAGAAGGCCCGAGAGCCTACAGCCCTCCACTCCACCCTGGAGAGTCAGGCCCAGGCCCCACCTGGAGGAAGAAAGCAAGCTCTTCCTTCCTGGAGGGCTGTGGGGCTCACTGAGAACCCACTTTTTTTCCTGGAGCCCAGAGCACTCAGGAAGCAGCCAGCGCAGGAAGGGCAGCCTGCGCCCAAGGACTGGCTAGAGGCTGCCAGGAGTTCCTGGCTGGTTCCAGGCTCCCCCAGCCATTGGGAACCCAGGCCTGGGATGGACTAGGCCTTGGAAACAGTCACAAGCCCAGCCCTCAGCAGCTGAGGACATTGGCCAGAGCCTATAACATTAACCTTTACAGATATCTCCTGTAAATGGGAGGATTCAGCCCCTTTCCTGAGAGGAGCTGCAGAAGGGATGAGCTGCAGGGAGAGCCTGGCAGAGGAGGTTACACTTGCACTTTCCATCAAAGGGACTAAGGCTAGGAGTGGGAATGGACAGGGGTTATCCTTTCTCAGATGGGAGAAACAAGACTCAGACAGGACACGCTGGGTCCTGAGAACTACAAGAACCCCCATTTTTCAGGTTCCTCGTAATACCACAGCAGTTGTCTGGGCTGCAAAATGTGGCTTGTGGAGCTCGGTGAGCAATTATTACACCTTCAAAGAACCACAAGGGTTTCTTGACTCGATGGGCCCCGCGTGCATCTCCCTATCCCATCCTAAGGCAGCGCACAGGACCACTGACCCTTGCTGTGCAAGAACTCAGTCCAGGGCTGCCAGACCTCCTGATCACCTGGAGCCCAGAGCCCAGCCCGGGTCAGCCCTGGGGGAGGGAAGACTGGTCCTGAGCACACAGCCAGAGGGGTCTTCCCTGTGTGTGCCGATGGCATTCAAGGAGGGCTAGTGCAAGAGGTGGCAGGGTCTCCCAGGGCACTATCCTCCCCTTTGCTGCAGGGCACCTCTCTACACCCACCTCCTCCCAAGCCACCTAAGGGACAGAAAAAGTAGTTAGGGCCTCACTGTCTGCAATGACACAAACATGGGCTCTTGGCCACTTGTAGCTGTGTGACCTCTGGATAGTTACTCAGCCTCTCAAAACTTCACTTTCTTCATCTGTAAAACAGGGGAGGAGAGCCTCTCTTTGTAGGAGAATAATGCTGCTCATCAAATTCCATCATTCCTATCTATAAACACATTATGGTTCTTGAAGCCTTGGCGCATGCCTGTAATCCCAGCAGCTCAGGAAACTGAGGCAGGAAGATCACCAGTTTGAGGCCAGCCTCAGCAACTTAGAAGACCTTGTCTCAAAAATAAAGGAGGTGGAGGCTGTGGATAGAATTCAGCAGTAAAGCACCCTGGGTTCAATCCCCACTACCACAAAAGAAATAAAAATAAAAAAGGTATTGTCTCTTTTCTGTTGTAATACACCTCAAGGCCCTGGCTATGGGGTTAACACAAGTACTTACTCAGAAATTTTTGAACCCTGGATAAACTGGGAGTCACCTAAGCAAAATCTGATGCCCAGGCCTAATTCAGAAAGGAGAGAAGGGAGACAAGGCAGCCCACCTCTCCGCCTTGCCTTGGCTTAAAGTGGGAAACCACTGATCTAGTCTATTGGCCTCCAGACAGATAGGAAAACTGAAGCACAGAGAGGTGGTGTGACTGGAGCAAAGTCACACAGCAAGCAGGAAGCAGGGCTGGACCAGAAGTTCCATGCTGACTCCTGCCTGCTGCCCCAGCTCATCTAACCCTTAGTGTGTTAGCAACACTCAAGGCCTCCAGGGCCAGACACAAAAGGGGCAAAGAGGACTCGGCTGCACTCCGGAGTCGTGGAAACTGGCAGGACAGTGCCAGCGATCCTTGCTGTGTAAGAACTCAGTCTGGGGCTGCCAGATCTCCTGGTGACTTTGAAGGACAGTTAGAAACCTGAGTTTTTGTGCAAACTTTCCTGAATATTAAGAATTACTTTCTAGGCCTCGGGTCGTGGCTGAATGTTAGAGGGCTCACCTAGTATGTGTGAGGCACTGGGTTCGATCCTCAGCACCACATAAATATAAAATAAAGATATTGTGTCCACCTAAAACTAAAAAATAAATATAAAAAAGAATTGCCTTAAAATTCCAAGCAAATTTTTTAAATATTTATTTTTTAGTGGTAGTTGGACACAATACCTTTATTTTATTTATTTATTTATTTATTTATTTATTTTTATGTGGTGCTGAAGATCAATCCCAGGGCCTTGTACGTGTTAGGCGATCGCTCTACCGCGGAGCCACAGCCTCAGACCCCAAGCAAATTTTAAACCTGAACAACCAACCAACAAAACCTGGAGCTAGGTGTACTTCTCTGGTTACCAGTTTGCGACCTCAGTTCAGGATTTCATGGTAGGACCTGGGGATAATTTTTTGGCACCGAGTCAGGATAACATGAGTGGTTCTTGGAAAGTATCTTTCTCTATAAATAAGTGTCTGGTCCTGGTGGCTCATATTCTGCCGTTACCTATTTGCTCCTGTGAGCCAAACAGTGCTCTCCCCGGATATTCTTGCCAAAAGGTTTTGAAGAGTTTATTACAAATATCGTTGTCTAGAGAACAGATTTAGGTACTGTCCTGGACCTGGAAGAACAGAAAAAATTAATGGAAAGTGCACTGCATCCCATGAGAGGTAAGAACAAAAAAGGCTGTGCTGTGGCATCTTCAGCCTCCCTCCATTGCTTCAGTGTGTAAGAGGATAAACTGAGGCCCCTTGTGGAGCAGACCCTGAGGTCACATATCTATCTCAGAGCCCTATGACCCTTCTTCCCCACTGGGTCAACAGTGACTTCTGACAGAATTACTGAATGCCTCTCCTGACTCCCTTTGCTTCCTGTGGATGCACCCACCATGCCCTCTGCTCCTTCATCACTGCATCTCCTGGTTCCTAGGCTGTGCTCACCTAAGGGGTCCCGGGTGCGATGCTGCTTCCAACGTGCTTCCCCTGTCTTCTCCCCATCCACTGTTCTAATGGGTTGGGATCCACTCACTCAGCCTGACTCTACCTCACCAACTCTGCCAAACAACTAAGTCCCACTATGTCCTCTCCACTTTTTTTCATAGGCTCCACCCAGCATCTGGCCTCTTACCTGCACTGTTCTGCAGAGCCATGCCCACTCCACCCATTTTATCTTCTACATTGTGTCCATGTGGCTCATCTTCCACAGACATATTTAACACTCTGGGAATGCAGGATTATCTCTCTAGCTCTGGAACCTTTGTAGTATGGGTTGTTTGATATAAGAATGCCTCAACATTGTGATTAACAATGTTTCTCAAAAGTTAAAAAATAACATTAAAAAAATCTGAGGATGAGGCTCAGTCGTTATGTTCCCCTAGTTTGAAACCCTTGTACAAAAAAAGAAAGAATGAAAAAGAAAAAAAGAAAGAAAAAGAAAAAGAAAAAAAGAATAAACAAAGAAAAATAGGTAAAGCTGACAGGAGTGGCAATGGTGGAAACTGGGAGTTGTGGCTAGTGACTGCTCATGGTCCTCTCCAGAGTCTTGTGACCACAGGTCACTCTGTGGAAGCTTAGCCTTCACCTCCCTCTGACTAGTCTAGCGAGGCTTAGATTGGCAGTTGAAAACCTTGGCATTTTGTTCCATCATTGTATGGTGTTTTCAGCTACTTTCTGAAGCCCTATGTGAGCATCCATGTGCCATGAGTCCAGCATGTCCCAGATTGTGTGGAGAAGACTGGAATAATTATCAGGAGAGAACCCCAAATCCATTTGTTGTACTCCTGAATGAGAGAGGCTGCTGATTTAGAGCTTGTTACTCACGAGGGTTTGTTTGTTTATTTATTTAATTTATTTTTGTGTGTCTAAGTGAGTGTGTATTTTTTTTTGTGTGTGTGTGTGTGTGTCTGTGTGTGTTGATTTCTTTTTGGTACCAGAAATTCAACCCGGAGGCATTCATCCACTGATTCCCATGCCCACCCATTTTTTATATTTTTATTTAGAGACAGGGTCCCTTTGAGTTTCTTAGGGTCTCATTAATTTGATGATGCTGGCTTTTAACTCATTCTCTTCATGAGTCCTGAGATTTTTAAATGTAGTGGAAGCAGTATCTCAAATCCAGAACAAAATTCTGAAATGCAGAACTTCAGCTGAGCTCTCCATAGGACTCAGAATAAACCCCTAGTTTTCTAGCTCTCTGTTCACATATCCAAATCTAGGATTCTCTGTTCACAGTGATTAAGTATAAAATAGAATAGATATTATAATGGCCATGTAATCAGGATAATGGGCCTCACTCAACAACACCTGGAGTCTAACTGGAAGATATATTATTTTGCACCATCAAAGCCTATTTCAAATGTAAAAGACCTTGAAACCCACTCATGGAAACACCTTCAACAAATTCCTTTTTGAAGAAAAGAGCATGGGTCACTGAAAAAATGAAAGTGAAACCATATGGTAGTCAGGATGCCTTTTCCAAATCCTATTCTAAATGCATTTTGCTCCATGTTCTGCCCAAAACCATGAGGAAACTTCTAAGTTGGCACACTAAAATGAGTTTTTTTTTTTCTGGTATCATCCCTCATACCAAATGATGGGAGTTCTATTTCTTCTTTCTTAAACAGATTTTTGTCTTCAAAATTTATGAGACAAGCACACAGATGCAATCAGCAAACTGAGAAACTTTGGTTCATCTCAAAACTCCATTTTCAGCATTATCAATCATTATTTTCTCATGTTTTATTTCAGATGTATGCATCGTTTATAATGTTTTTCTTCAAGAACTGGAGGGAATTTTTAAAAAGATTTTAATTTATCATTCTGAGATTTTCACATGAGAAGAAAGCAAAATAAAATTAGGTGATATTGAAAAGAATGAATATCTCCTAAGTAAGGTTTATGTGTCCCAAATAAAGATTTTTAAAAACTGTAATGGGTCTTCAATTGAGGGTTTATGTATTTATTTGTTAACTTGATAAGACTGTGGATTTGAATAACCAATTACTTTACCAAAGCAATCGTCAAAGAATCCATATTTGTGTCCACTTTTAGTATTGTTAAGAGCAACAGAAAGGACTACCTAAATTCAACCATGGGAAAAATAACAATGGACATGAAGGCATAAAACTGATCAATCTAAAGCTTAAATTTTGGACTGGTGGTACGATTCAATGGTAAAGCATGTGTGCATAGTGTGCATGGTACTGGGTTACAACCTTAGCAACACACAAAAAAAATGCAGATGTTTAGGGAGAAAATGATATTAAAAAAAAGCAAAATGTTAAAATTATGTATCATTCTTCTACCTATATACACACTTAATAAAAAGCTACTCAGGTTATAAGTTTCTCTTTTTAAAGTCACAAATCAGTAGACGGATTAAGATACATTGGACAATCTAGAAAATATCTACTTTCAGTCAGCAGGAAATGCTGGAGTACACTGAGCGTTAGCTCTGTCTTGAGCAAAGTACCTCATTTGGCACCAAATCCCAAATAGCCAGAATTACCCTCAGTAAAGAGGGGCTGCACATACCAGTGGCCCTGAGTACTCTTCTCTAGGTGACCCTACCATAATGCCTTTGATCAGACAAATACAGACCTCTGTCATGCCAAAAGGAACTCCTCACACTACTGCTGTGATTGTCCCTCCAGGGCCAGAGGCTGGGTTGATCTACACACCCTACAAATACCTTACACATTGGCATCAGCCACTTCAGTCCTTGAGTACCCTTTGAACCCAATGGTGTATGAGGTGCAGTGTCTACTAAAGTTTGAAGGCACAATATGTGTATCCATCCTTTCCAAAGAATTGTGACTGAAGGTGGAGCTGACACTGTCAACTAACCTATGAACTTCTATCTCTGAACTCTTTGCCCAAAAATGACCTGACCAGCCTGCCTGCTGATCACTTAAGTGATCATTGCCTTTGCTTTCCTGTGCTCAGTGCAGCAAGATGAGGGACTTGTTTGTTCATTTGTCTTACCATCTAGACAAACAAAATAAAAGGAAACATTGTCATCCAGCTCAGCATTTTGTCCACCAACTCCACCCCTGTGTAGATGAAAGTGGTTCTAGAACCTAATAATAGTAAGGTATTAGGGACCAAATAATTCAAAGCACTGATGATCTTTCAATGTCTACCCCAAGAGACTGGTAAGAAGGCCTCCATGTAAGACATATGGCCCTTGACTACACAGTGACAGAGGGAGTAACAGTGAAAGATTTCTAGGAAACTTTTCTTCTCATAGCAAAGGCACACTCTCTCTGAATTAACTGTGTGGTGATGCAACATTCATGAACTCGGTCAGGCAAGTCATTGGTGAAGTGATTTGAAAAGTATTCAAATTTCATATACTGTTCAGTCACTACAGTGCCCTCCAAGGGCAGAAGGTGCATTTTTAAAAATATATTTCCTCTCATATCTGAAGTATACAAAGATTATGCCATGAGAGAAAAACTTAAGAAAATGTTTTTAAAGTAATGCAAAGAACAAAAGTCCAAAAAATGATTTTTGAAAATTTCAGAGTTATTTAAGAGCTAAAATTTAAGAGTCATTGGGATAGAAGAAGGCATAGAGGACCAAATCACAAGAATATACGATCTATTCAATGAAATAATACCAGAAATCTTTCCAAACACGAGGAATAATTTGGAAATCCAAATTCAAAAAGCCTACAGGATGCCAAATGTACAAATCACAACAGATCCATATAAAGGCACAGTATAATGAAAATCCCAACCTACAGAATAAGGAGAGAATTTTAAAAGCCACGAGAAAAAGGAATAAGATTACATATAGGGGAAAACCAATTGGGATAATTGCAGATTTTTTAACCTAGACCCTGAAAGCTAGAAGATCCTGGAATAAAATATATCAAGCTCTGTAAGATAATTGGTGCCAATCAAGAATCTTGTATCCAGCAAAATTAAGCTTTAGATTTGAAAATGAAATAGAAACCTTCCATGATAAACAAAAGTTGAAAGTATTTATAACTAGACAACTGGAGCTACAAAACATCCTTGGCAAAATATTTCATGAACAGGAAAAGAAAAACAGCAATGAAAATCAACAGAGGGAGGTATGCAGTAAAGGAAAAAACTAATCAAAGAGGAAAATCAAGTCAAGTTAAATAACAAAAATAAGCAAATATGGCTGGAAATACAAACAATGTCTCAATAGTAACCCTAAATGTTAATGGCTTATACTCAACAACAACAACAACAACAACAACAACAACAATGTTATGGGTTGCAGATTCGATAAAATAAAAGACCCAACAATATGCTGCCTAAAGGTAACTCATCTGATATGAAAAGACATATACAAACTGAAAGTAATAGGTTTGGAAAAACCATACCACTCACATGGACTGTGTAAGGAAGCAGGGGTTTCAATACTCATATCAAATAAAGTAGACTTCAAGTCAAAGTTAATCAAAACGGATAAAGATTGACATTACATACTGCTCAAGGAATCCTAAACCAATATTCCATAGCAATCATAAATATATATGCCCCAAAACTTGGTGCAGCTATGATCATCAAACAAACTCTTTTCAAGTTCAAGAGTCAAATTGACCACAACACAATAATCTTGGTTGACTTTAACAGACCTCTCTCATCACTGGATAGATCTTCCAAACATAAGTTGAATAAAGAAACTATAGAACTCAATCACACAATCAATAACTTAGACTTATCTGACATATACAGAATATTTCAACCTGCCCCAAGTGCATACACTTTCCTCTAGCAGCACATGGATCCTTCTCTAAAATAGACCATACAATGTGCCACAAAGCAACTCTTAGCAAATACAAAATGTTAGAGATACTAGCATGCATTTTATTGGATCATAAAGGTATGAAATTGGAAATCAACAGCAAAATAAAAAACAAAATTTTCTCCATCACTTGGAGCCTAAACAATATGCTACTTCCAGAAGAAATCAAGGAGGAGATTAGAAAATTCTTAGAAGTAAATGAGAACATAGACACAACATATCAAAATCTATGAAACACTATGAAAGCAATACTAAAAGGAAAATTTATTGCATGGACTTTATTTCTAAAAAAAAAAGACAAAAAATATATGACCTCACCCTACATCTCAAAGCCCTAGGAAAAGAAGAACAAATCAGTAGCAAAAGCAAAAGAAGACAAGAAATAATTAAAATTAGAGCTGGAATCAATGAAATCAAAATAAAAGGAACAATTGAAAAATTGACAAAACAAAAACTTGGTTCTTTGAAAAAATAAATAAAATTGATAGACCCTTAGCCACGCTAATGAAGAGAAGAGAGAGCTCAAATTACCAGCATAAGTGATGAAAAAGGTAATATCATAACTGACACTAAAGAAATACAGAGGAATATTAGAAATTATTTTGAAATCTTAAACTCCAATAAAATCGAAGGCATTGAAGGCATTAACAGATTTCTTAAGTCATATGATCTGCCCAGATTGAGTCAGGAAGATATAAACAATTTAAACAGACCAATATCAAGTGAAAAAATAAAAGACACCATCAGAGGCTTACCAACCACAAAAAGCCCAGGTCCGGATGTTTACACAGGTGAGTTCTACAAGTCCTTTAAAGAAGAACTAATACCAACACTCTTCAATGTATTTCAGGATATAGTAAAATAGGCAGTCATTCCAAACTCATTTTATGACGCCAATATCACCCTGATCCCCAAACCAGGCAAAGACACTTCAAAAAAGAAAACTTTAGACCAATATGTCTAATGAACATAGATGCAGATTTCTCAATGAAATTCTGGCAAATCTAATGCAAAAACATACCAAAACATTTGTGCACCATGATCATGTGGGATTCATCCCAGGGATGCAAGTTTGGTTCAACATACAGAAATCAAAAAAATATAACTCACCACATCAATAGACTTAAAGGTAAAAATCATGTGGTCACCGCAATAGACACAGAAAATGCATTTGACGAAATGCAACACCCAGTTAAGTTCAAAACACTAGAAAAACTAGGGATAACAGGAACATATCTCAACGTTTTAAAGGCTATCTATGCTAAACCTCAGGCCAACATCATTCTAAACATACAAAAATTGAATGCATTCCCTCTAAAATCTGGAACAAGACAGGAATTCCCTCTCTCACCATTTCTATTCAACATAGTTCTTGAAACATTGGCCAGAGCAATTAGACAGATGAAAGTAATTAAAGGAATACACATAGAAAAAGAAGAACTTAAATTAGCAGTATTTGCTGACAATATGATTCTATACCTAGAAGACCCCCAAAACTCCACCAGAAAATTTCTAGAACTAGTAATTGAATTCATCAAATAGCAGTATATAAAATCAAAACCCATAAATCAAAGGCATTTCTGTATATCAGTGACAAATCCTCTGAGAAGGAAATGAGGAAAACTACCCCATTCACAATAACCTAAAAAATAAGATAATTGGGAATCAACTTAACAAAATCGGTGAAAGATCTGTATAATAAAAACTACAGAAGCCTAAAGAGAGAAATCAAAGAAGACCTTAGAAGATGGAAAGATCTACCTTGTTCTTGGTTAGGCAGAATTAATATTATCAAAATGACTATACTACCCAAAGCACTATACATGTTTAATGCATTTTTCATCAAAATTCCAATGGCATTCCTCATAGAAATAGAAAAAGCAATCATGAAATTCATACGGAAAAATAAGAGACTCAGAATAGCTAAAGTAATCCTTAGCAGGATAAGTGAAGCAGGTGGCATCACTATACCAGACCTTAAACTATACTACAGAGCAATAGTATCAAAAACAGCATGCTATTCACACCAAATCAGACTTGTAAACCAATGATAGAGAATAGAGGACACAGAGAGTAATCCCCCAAATTACAAGTATCTTATATTAAAAAAGGTGCCAAAAACATGCACTGGAGAAAAGAGAGCATCTTCAAAAATGGTACTAGAAAAACTGGAAACTCATATGCAACAATATGAAATTAAACTCTTATCTTTTACCTGCACAAGACTAAACTCAAAATGGATCAAGAACCTAGGAATGAAACCTGAAACTCTGTGCCTAATAGAATAAAAAGGTAGGCCCTAATCTTCATCATGTGAGATGAGGCCCAATTTTTTAATAAGACTCCTATAGCACAAAAATTAAAAGCAAGAATCAATATATAGAATAGAATCAAACCAAAAAGTTTCTTGAAGCAAAAGAAACAATCTGTGAGGTGAACAGAGAGCTTACATCCTGGGACCAAATTTTTACCCCTCACACATCAGATGGAGCACTAATCTCTAGGATATATAAAGAACTCAAAAACCTAAGTACAAAAAACAAAAAAACAACAATAAAAAACCTCAAAAAACTCAATCAACACATGGGCCAAGGAATTGAAAAAACACTTCTCAGAAGAGGATATACAATCAATTAACAAATATATTTTAAAAATGCTCATCATCTATAGCAATTAGAGAAATGAAAATCAAAACTACTTTAAGTTTGGGCTGGGGATGTGGCTCAAGCGGTAGCACGCTCGCCTGGCATGCGTGCGGCCTGGATTCGATCCTCAGCACCACAAACAAAAAAAGATGTTGTGTCCACTGAAAACTAATATATATATATATATATATATATATATATATATATATATATATATATATATACACTCATTCTCTCTCTCTCTCTCTCTCTCTCTCTCTCTCTCTCTCTCTCTTTCTCCCTCTCTCTCTAAATAAACATATCTAAGTTATTATCTCACTCCAGTCAGAATGACAGCTATTATGAAGACAAACAACAAAAATGTTGGCGAGCATGTAGAGAAAAATCTACACTCATACATACCTGGTTGGACTGCAAATTGGTGCAGCCAATATGGAAAGCAGTATGGAGATTATTTGGAAATCTGGGAATGGAACCACCATTTGACTCAGGTATCCCTTCTCCTTGGACTATACCCAAAGGAATTAAAAACAGCATACAACAGGGACACAGCCACATCAATGTTTATAGCAGCACAATTCACAATAGCTAAACAGTGGAGCCAACCTAGATGCCCTTCAGTGGATGAAAGGATTTAAAAATGTGGCACATATACACAATAGAATTTTATTCAGCAATAAGAGAGAATAAAATCATGGCATTTGCAGGGAAATGAATGGCGTTGGAGAAGATAATGCTAAGTGAAATTAGCCAATCCACACACACAAAAAAATGCCAAATGTTTTCTCTGATACAAGGAGGCTCACTCATAGTGGGGTAGCGAGGGGGAGCATGGGATGATTAGATGAATTCTACATAGGAAAGAGGAGTGGGAGGTAAAGGGAGGGACAGGGGATTAGAAACGATGGTGGAATGTGATGGACATCATTATTCAAAGTACATGTATGAAGACTTGAATTGGGGGTCAACATACTTTATATGCAACCTGAGATATGAAAAAAATGTGGTATATATATGTGGGATAAGAATTGTAATGCAAAAAAACCCCAGAAAGTATTTGTGTTAAGGCATGAATTAGTGTGAACATACTTAATATACAAAGGTATGAAAAATTGTGCTCTATATGTGTAATAAGAATTGGAATACATTCCACTGTTGTATACGTACATATATAAAATCAATAAAAATTCATATGCCATTTAGTCACTATAGAGCCCTTCCAGGGGCAGAAGTTGCAATTTTTTACAAAAATTTCCTCTCATATACGAAGTATTAGAAGATTGTGCCATGAGAGAGAAACTTAAAAAGTTTTAAAAGTAATGCAAACACAATGCTGCAACACTATTTTTTAAAAGATGGATACTTGATTTTAAATTATTGAACCTGTATTTAATACCTCCTTATTAAAATTTGATAACAAGATACAATCATTCTGTGTCACATTACTAGGCAAACTGTTGAAGTACTGTTTTAAATCTCCCTGTATATAAAATTATCATGAAGGATGTAAAACCCATAATTTCCTGTTTGCTGTATGCATGTAATGAAATTGTAGATAGAAGTGTATTGCATTAAAAAATGAACAAAAACTATACACTTTTACTATACAAGACTGCTGATGAAGAAATGTGTTTGTGTGTGTGTGTGTGTGTGTGTATGTGTGTGTGTGTGTGTGTGTGTGTGTGTGTGTGTGAAGAAGATATCACGGGTACAAATGAGTTGTGGCTTTGAATTAAATGATGTGTGCCACATGACCTCAATGAAAATTTGACAAATTTGATATTGTAAAAAAATTGATAATTGTTCTAATATCTGAGAAGTAAGTTTTTAAAAAGTTTTTAACAACATGTAATCATGGACTAATTTTGGTTGTTACAGTCATCAATGTCAACCCAAAAAATTCAGAGGTAAAAATTATGTGTGATCAAAACACCAGTTGACAGACAAACTTAGAGCTTTATTCTATTCAGAGAAGGCAGATGCATTGGAAATCTTTATTTTTTTAATTCTGGAGATAATTGTACACCTATCAAAGTTTTTAAAAATATGATTTTTTAATTTCCATTCTGGACAACAGTGGTCAGCAGAATCATCAGTTGTCACCTTCATGGTGACCTCTCCATCACCTTGTCTCACTTGAACTGTTTTAATTTTATGCTCTGCAGTAGTCAATTATTTGTATTCAGCTAGTTCTCCTTTAATGTGCCACTGCTCTGTCTTTGTGTTACACATTCTGTTGTTTTGATTTATTTACAATACATGCTGTGCCATTATGATTTTAACTTTGATGTGTTGGTTGAATAACTTGTAATACTTAAATACTTGAGGTCACAGTGAAAAACCATACCGGTATTTCTTTCAGCTCCATTTCAAATATATTTATTTGATAACAGTATTTCTTTCAGCTCCATTTCAAATATAATTAACCTAAATATTTTGGATGTTTATCAAAGGTCTTTCATGAGGAAAGTAAATTCATGAAATAATAGATGTGTAACATATATGAGTAATGTTGGCTTAGAACAAATTTTGAAACCTTAGTTGGCAAAATATCGGATCACCTGAAAAGAAGCATGAATTTTGAAATCTGAATGCCTTGGTTCTCAGTATTATCATTCTTTATATATATATTTTAATTATCAATGGACCTTTATTTATTTATATGAGGTGCTGAGAATCAAACCCAGTGCCTCACATATGCGAGGCGAGTGCTCTACCATTGAGCTACAACCCAACACCATCATTCTTTTTTAAAAAAATACTTTTAGTTGTAAATGGACTCAATGCCTTTATATATTTGGTTTATTGTGTGTGGTGCTTAGAATCAAACCCATGGCCTCACATGTGTGAGGTAAGTACTCTACTACTTAGCCACATCCCCAGTCCCTGTATTATCATTCTTTATTGAATTTATTTCTTATTAAAGTATATAGATTTTAAGACATTTTTTACAGTATTATGTAACTTTTAGCATGGTTAGATTAGAGTGATGCTCATATGTTACCATAGAGCAGACAATTATATTTTGTCTAGACTTTATTATATCAGTAGTTTTCATGCACTATATATATACAGCAAGCAACCTATTTCCAATGAGAAACATGTCAGTTAATGTATTTAAAGCCATTGTTACAAGTTTGTAACATATGTTTTCCAACTTGTTTTATGTGTATGTGATACATTACAAAAAATATTGTTCTTAATTGAAAAAAGGATATAAAATGTAAAACCACAATTTTTCATAAAGAATATTGCCAATTGTTTCCCAGCCCTTTCTTATGTTGGGCGTTTTGACTTGGGATTCAGTTAGCTAATTAATGGATAAATTAATTAAACACTTATGAAATTTAGTTGGGATTTAATTTAGCTTGTAATTTAATTATTTGATTCTTTATTGCATCCATTCACCCACATCAATAATTTTGTGAATGTTATAATACCAATCTAACAAACAACCAGAAAAGCAAACTGAGGGGTATGGGAGGAGAGGAGTAATGGTGAAAGAAGTTACCAGGTAAAATCTTTGTAATTCATCAAGATCTGCCTCAGGAACATATTCCTCTTTTAGTGTGTGTGTTGTTAAAATTTGTTTTAATTAGTTAAACATGACAGTGCAATGATATTGACATATCATATTTTGAATAAGATGGGGTATAATTTCTCATTTTTCTGAGTGTACAGGTTGCAGAATCACATTGGTCATACAGTCATGAATATGCATACAGCTATACTAATGTCTGTTTTATTCAGCTGACCTTCCTTTCCCTCCTTCCCTTCCCTTCCCCTCCCATCAGTTCTCTCTACCCAATCTAATGTGACACCCTTCTTTTTTTGACCTCACATCATCATACATGTATTCTGTATAACGATGAGGGTCTCCTTCCATCTTCCATGCAATTCCACTTCTCCCTCACTTTCCCCCCCACCTCTCTTCCCAAGTGTGTTTTATTATACAGAATGAATTTTAAAAGCAACTGTTACCATTAAATATAATTTAATAGAAAAATTTGACATGAAATACTAATATTAAAATTATTAAACAAAGAACATATAAGTCTGCAAATTCCATATAATATAGACAGTTATGTCATTGGAAATGAAAAACAAGCTCCTGCTCCGAGTCTTACAGGTTAATTTCAGCTGCTGTGCACTGCAGGTATCATCTCTCCTGTGTTCCAGGGCCAAAGTCTCTGCTCTCCCTGGTGTCCTATGGGGTCTATAAAACAGAACAAGGTAAAAAGGTCACTTGGGATGAGTTGCTGGCCACAGAGAGTGGCCAGGACCACAATTGTCCTCAGGAAATGCAAGATGAACTTGGGCCCTGATCTCTCCTGGGGTATGGGCAGGGAGCACTGAGACTGGTATGCTGCCCTAAGCTGAGGGTGTTGTCTGTGGGAAGAGTGTCTATGAATGTCCTCAGAAGGAAATTCTCATGGATATTCACCTTCAGAACCTTCTGACGCTGCTTTCCTAGAGAGTGAACATGAGGCAATGGGAAGAGTTCTCTAGGACATCTGGGTGTAAAGGCTGATTAGCATACATCTGGAATTCTGAAGAGCAGCATCTGTGATGACACAGGGTGAAGCAAGGACCCTGGCTCCTCCAGCCCTACCCTCTGTAGTGCCATTCCTCAGAGAGCTTCCTGCACTGATTTTTACCAAATTGTACCTTCCCTTGCATGGCCATGATCACATGCAACTATAGAATCTTCAGTGCTCTAATTGATTCTGATGGATTGCAAAAAAGTGCAACAAAGAAACTTGAGAAAGCAAAGGAGAATATGAGGACTGATTTGACCTCTGCTCTCCTTCCCATTCTTTCCAGACTCACATTTCCTCTTCCTGAACTGCTTTATCGCCTTTGCTGCATTAAGCCCATATATTGAATCAGGAGAGGGCCCCTGGAAACAATTCATGTTAAGGGACCTACATTCCAATTGCGTAATCTTGACCTAGGAAAGGAAGGATACATTCATGCATGCTCAGAGCCAGCAAAGTCAGAACCCAGCTATTCAGTGGTCAGTAAACCAGAACCAGATTGTTTGTGTCTCATGTATCAGGCAACAACTCAGTATTTCTGATGCTCCCTACAACTCAAACTCACTATATGGGTATGCAGTATTACTCAGCATGATTCAGTGGTGTTGCTTGTGGTAAAAAAAAGTAGGGAAAGACTAAGAATGTTAGTGCAGAGAGATTTAACAGACATTGAAGGTCCAAGGACCTCAAAGATCTGGATGAGGAAAGCACCTTTAGAAAAGTCATAAAATTTGGGAAAGATGAAACATGGAAAATCTACAGAGTTTTTACATAAGAAAGAATAATTAAGAGAAACCAATAGAAAATCAATTACTTGCAGATTTCTTCTCCTTTTGTCCTCCTCCTCATCCTCTGAATCACTTTCTATGTTTTCTTTGTGGACTATTGCCGTGATGGTCATGATGTGGCCTTAAAAAAGGAAAGGCAGAGTTAAATTCAAGGTGAGAACTTAAGTTGCTCCTGCTCCTGGTGTTCTAGAATGCACAGTCAAAGCTCTCCATTCTTCCTTTTGTCTGCATTCCTGTCTCGTGGTCTCCATCACCTCACCTCTGCAATGAGAAATAGATCTAGCATCCCAAGAGCTCTTTTCCACCAGTTCACATTCTGCCATTGTACTTGGTAGGGATTCTGTGTCATCCTGTTCTTCCAAGAGACAGCCACAGTCTTCCTGATTTTCTGGACTTAGACCTCTTAAATACAAGCAAATTCAGATTTTCCCTAGTTCAAGTGCTTGGGAATTAGACAAAGACTGGAGGTTAGAAACATGTTCACGGAGGAACTTCTCCCCACTCTTTTACAGAAGAACACAGTGGCCTGTCCAGGGAGCACAGAAACAATTTTCTTTAAGTTGCCCACATTTGGGAGTTCATTTTCGACCAGAAATAGACAAAACACAGAAGAGAAAGTGCTGCTCTAAAAAGATAACATTCAGAGGGGAATTGTGACTTCTTACTCACTACTTATCACTAGTGAGAGCTTCAATTACAGGTTTGCAAAGTGCTTCTAAGAAAGTATGTCCCACTAGATTCTTTCCCTTGTGGGTCAAACCTAAAGTGCAGATCTTATTTCTTTCATGCACAATGCCAAAAAATAATCAATAATGAAAGCCAGGCTACTTGATGTTTATTAGAGGCAAATTTAGGACAGAATGGGACTTAACATGGAAGATTGTGTTTTCCTTTCAAAGCAAAAGTTGTCTTCTTATGAACAGGATGTCAGAAGGTCTACTAACCCTTCTTTTTATGAAAATAATACATATTTCTGTTTTCTCAATTTTATTCCCATTCCTTATTTCCCACATGAGTAGGTGAACTCAAATCTTACCATGAAACCTTTCCCATTTTGTCATACCCCAAGTGCTGTTCCTACCTGCAGGCTCTCCCTCGTCACAGCTTGAATAATAATCTTTGATCCATGTCCAACCTTTAGAGACACAGACATCATCAACTGAGTTACTTAAGATTGACTCATTCTTTCTTCTACACAACTAAGCTTATGATGGTTGCTAGGGTTGGATGTTTTTTATCCCACACTGGATTGTGTGATTGAGGCTTGGTGCTCAGTATGGCCACAATGAGATTTGTGAAATCTGTGTGAGGAATGGTCTGCTTGGAGGTGGTGAGGACATTTGACGGTACAAGAGTCAGAAGTAAGAATACAGATTTCTCAAACCCTTGTTAGATCCTGTTATATAAGAAGAGCAAATGAATCAACTGATACCTGCTGGCTTCGTGTCTTGCCATGTGATGTCTCTCTACTGCACCTGCATCCCTGCAGACACCACCAATCACGCAATGCAGCTAAGAGGGTATTCACTAAAAAAAAGTGTTTGCTAGTGCCATGCTCTTGTACCTGCAGAACTGTAAGCTAAACACACCCACCTGTATAATTTATTCAGTTTCTGGGTTTCGTTATTGGAAAGAAAAATATAGTGATACTAATATTAATAGTCAGGATGATCTACATCTCTGTTCTGGGTTCTCAGACCCTCTCTGGGTTCTGGGGAGTCAGAGGCCTCAAACAGGATGCTGCAAACAATTGCAAACCTTCTAATGAGAGAGTGGAGCTGTAAGGAGTCAAATATTAACTACTTCCTTCCATTGGGACATTATCCCTTTCTCGTTGAAACAGACCAAGCTGACATGCAAACTGTGATGCCAACAGTTTCAGGAATATAAACTCACAAAACATACACTGTGCCATCATCAGAGCAGCGGTCCAGAAGAGAATGGGAATGTCCTCTGCTTTATCCACATGGGTCTACTGGCCACTTTGAAAGTTTTGTATAAAAAATAAAATTAAATTAAAAATACTGTTATTTTGGATGGCCAAGACCAGGAGTTCAAAGATGAAGCAGACAAGAATTTCCTTCCCCCGGGATTCTGTGGACAGCAGTTTGCTAGCATGTTCTCACTCCTCATACTCCTCATTTATAAGTAGACTGTGGAGTCAGTTTGCTAGCATGTTCTCACTACTCATACTCCTCATTTATAAGTAGACTGCAGTGTCATGCAAAAGTGAAAAGTGCCAGGAACTCTCTGAGGGCCTGAGGAATCGACATAAACAAAGTCAACATTAAGATCCAGATGGCTCCCCTCAAATTCAAGCACATCCCACCTAGAGCTCATAAGAAATGTGTGTGAAAAGCTTGGACACAATGCTATCTTAACTTCGCTACTGATTCCGGCTGGTCCTGGTCAGATCTCTGGTGGATAACTGGTTCACTGTAGAGCCCCACATGCTGAACAAGTGGGATCTTAGCACAGAGTTGCATTTATCAAATGATGTCGTGGACTAAGATTAAGACACTCTGCACAGGGAGGAGTTCTAGGATGAGAAGGAATGATGACCACAGTGGTTCTACCCTCACAGTGACCAGTCAGTGTCAGTATCCATGTATGTATGAATAGAAGGACCTAGACAGTACTTGAGACTGACAGTATAAAGACGTTTCATATATACTGTCATTGTGATATTCTGCAGGCCACACAGGGGGCAGCACAGACCCAAACAAGGCATCAGACACCACTGCTCTGCTGAGCTGGACCTTCAATAGAGCCCACCTTTTGCTCTGTAACTAGATGAGATGGAATTGTGCTGATCAGGCCCCATGAAAATCCATCCAGTTAAAACATGTTTCTACAAAGTAGTGTCTACAAAAAGACCCAATAAGGTATTTTTCAGTGTCAGTTGGCACATGCAAAGTAAGCCCTTCCTTAGCTAAAGTAATTTCTGGTCTTTGAATCTCCTCTGTCTCAGATGTCCACCATAAGTGAGCATAGTGCATTGGTGAACCTGAGGGTCACTGTTAAGGATTGGCCCTGTCCAGAAACTTGTGCCTAGAATGGGGGTTGGACGATGCATTCTGACACCTCTCACAAAAAAAAAAATGTATATGAACGTGAAAATTTTTCATGAGTGAAGTGTTCTGAACAATTACATGCACTGATTAAATATAGGACCTACTGACACGTGAGGTTTGCTATTAAATGAAGTTGCTACTGTTGCAGTGACAGGAATGAAGTGGAGCTTTTTCTTTATACAGTGTCGTGAAAATTTTCTGGGTTTTGATGGGATATGTTTTGCATGTCAATTGAGGTATTGGTGTGAAATGAACTGCACACATGGAAAGTTTACAGTTTGATCTATTTACACATATACAAAATCATGATCTAATGGAGATGGCTTTTTTTGTTTAAACATGTGGACATTGGCATCTTGGCATGTATATACCTAGAGAAACAGACAAATATGCAAAAACGAACACAAAGTCACACTCAGAATCATGTTGCAAGAATGCACACAGAGATACATGTATAAAACTCTCATTGACCTAACCACGCTGATCAACTCACAAAGGTGCTTCAAGGAAATATGCAGAATGGCCATAGATTTATTTTAATCAATTTAGACCACAAACCCCACACTTCTCATTCTCAAGGAGGTAGTGGAATCACTGAGTCTCTGCACTCAAAAGGAAGGAAGACTCTCTGACCCTTGGCGTTATCTACATTTTGCAACAGGAAGAGAGTGAGGCCAGGATACATACCAATTATGGATCCTCTTGAATCCTCCTGTGAATAGAGAAAAGGAGTCACTATGAAGATCAAGCCATGCTCTGACCTGTGTGCACAAGTCTTTTGTTTACTTGGTGACATTCGAATATCCAATGAGAATGTGGGCAAATCAAGGGAACAGATAGCAAATGTACTCTCACCAAATGACACAAGCTTTTCTAGGGGATTTGTGTCACAGGTCTATATTAGGTGATAATTAAGGAATTCGATGGCCAGGAGGGAAAACCATAGCCAGGCACAAAGCTTGTTATCATACAGTGTGTAGTTTATACTGTTTCTTGTTAATGTTGCTTTCAGTGAGGTCTCATTTGGCAACAAACACCCCAATGAGAATCTGCACAGTCAGGAAATTGTGTATGTCATCTCCAGGAAACCATATCATATTACAAGAGAAAGAGAAACTAAAGAGCAACACTGGATTTCAGAGGAAGATAAGCAACCTTACCATGGCTTTTGATGGGGTCTCTCGACTCATGCTTTCTCCAGGAATGAACTCCACCATGTCATTTGGGTGAACTAGGAGGATGCAGAATAATGATTAGTATACTAATTTAAGGCTTATGAATAGTTCAGGGCATTTCTTGATATGGACATCAGTGAAAATATACAGCAAAGATAAGAACAAGAATGAGAGATGGCTGCGAATAGAGTGTATCACACCCAGTGTACCGCATCACTGCACAGATGAATACAGAGTTAGAACGACAAAAAGCAAACTTGTTAGAAATTTCTAGCAAAATTGTGGTGCACCGAAACTTAGGGAAAGGATTTCCATCATCGAGGGCCGGTTACTGAGTCTCAAACGTGAGCCAACAGTGCGACCAGAGATCCAGGCTGACTGATCCGCCACCCGCCCTGCGGCCCACCCCGCGGCTATAGACAGTGGGGTGCTGCTGAGAAGCGACCAGCAAGCAGAGAGAAACGGTGCTACGGATTCTGTGGAGTCCTCCCGGCTGTGCCCTCACTGAGCTCTGGACTGAGTTTGGGGTTTGAGATTGGAGAAGGAAGCAGTCCAGTTCTATCCCCAACAATGGAAAATCCACCAAGGAAGCCAGCGGACACCATCTTGAAGAGCTGACTTCACCATCGCCAGGTTCCAACAGATTGCAACAATAAAACAGCATGAACAACCAGACTACATATAACTTATCAAATGCAAATAGATGAATTCTAAAAACAGGTCTATACTCCACCTAAGCCCTTAACTACCCCCAAGTACTCTTGTCTATTCTCTTGTTAATATCCGCGTGCATTTGCGTAACACCCCAAAGAAGCTAACATATACTAACCTCCATACAAGCAAATCACCCAACCTTAACATAAAATCCTAAGTCCAAACAACAGTTCTCTATATGCCATCAAAATCTGAAGGATTTAATAAAACCAATGAAATTACCTTAAATCACAATTAAATCCAAATCTCTAAACATCATCTCCTAGCACAAAAGAGAGATAGTGGAACTATAAAAACCAAAACAAATTTAAAGGAGAAAACAGAAACACAGCAGTCAAAGAGAGTTGGAAAGTAACTTGAGAACCATAAAAAAACAAGGGAAAAAAAGAGTACAAACAATGCAGGACAACGTAAATACAAAAGAGAAGCTAGAGGCACCAGAAAATTGGATGGAGAAAGAAGTCAAGGCATACCTAATTAAGATGGAATGGAATCTCAGAGAAGAGTTTATACAGCCAGTTCAAACAATGAAAGTATATTTTGAAAATAAATTAAATAATCAAATTCAAATGTCAAAGAATGAGCTCTATCACGAAATAGAAATTTCAAACAAAAAAAAAAAAAACAAACAGTAATCCTGGAAATGCAGGAAATGATAAAGCAAATTAAAAATTCAAACGAGAATATTACAAATAGACTAGATCAAGCAGAAGCCAGAACATCAGATAATGAAAACAAATTTTTTCAACTTGAAAATTATATAGTCAACACAGAAATGATGCTTAAAAGAAACGAGCAATCTATCCAAGAGAAATGGGATGTCATAAAAAAACCAAACGTAAGAGTCATTGGGATAGAAGAAGGCATAGAGGTTCAAACCAAAGGAATGAACAATCTATTGAATGAAATAATCCTAGAAAATTTTCCAGATATGAACGATGGAATGGATTACCAAATCCTGGAAGCCTACAGGACCCCAAACCTTCAAAACCGTAATAGACCAACTCCAAGACACATAATTATGAAGATATTCAACATACAGAAGAAGGAGAGAATATTAAAAGCTACGAGATAAAGGAGGCATATTACATTCAGGGGTAAACAAATTAGGTTAATGGCTGATATTTCATCACAGACGTTGAAAGCGAGAAGATCCTGGAGCAACGTATTTCAACTGCTAAAAAATAATGGATTCCAACCAAGAATACTGTATCCAGCAAAATTTAGCTTCAGATTTGACAATGAAACTAAAATATTTCATTATAAAAACAAAAACTTAAAAGAATTCAAAGCCATAAAACCAGTACAGCATGGCATCCTTAGCAAAACACTAAAAGAAGAGGAATTAAAAAACAGCACCCCAAACTAACAGTGGGAGGTAACTCAGTAAAGGGAAGGGAAAAAATAAACAAAAAGGAAAAACTAGCCATATTAAAATAAATAAATAAACAAGCATGAGGTTAGTACTAAGCATATGTCAATAGTAACCTTAAACGTAAATGGCTTAAATTCCGCAATTAAGAGACATAGGCTAATAACCTGGATGAAAAAAAACAAGTCCAACATTATGCTGCCTTCAGGAGACTCATCTGATAGGAAAAGACATACACAGACTGAAGGTGAAAGGTTGGGAAAAATCATACCACTCACATGGTGCCCCGAAGCAAGCAGGAGTGGCCATAGTCAAATAAAATAAAATCAACTTCAAACCTAAGTTAATCAAAAGGGATAAAGAAGGACACTACATACTATTAAAAGGAACCATCCACATACAAGACATAACAATTACCAATATGTATGCATCAAACAATGGTGCTGTAACATTCATAAAACAAACTCTCCTCAAGTTCAATAGTCAAATAGACCACAACAGAATAATTATGGGTGACTTCAACACACAGCTCTCTCCATTGGACAGATCCTCCAGACAAAAGCTGAATAGAAACTATAGAACTCAATAACCTAATCAATAACCTAGACTTAACCGACATATATAGAATATATCAACCATCATCAAGTGGTTACACGTTCTTCTCAGCAGCACATGAATCCTTCTCAAAGATAGACCATATATTATGCCATAGGAAAACATTTAGAAAATATAAAGGTGCGGAGATAATACCATGCATCTTATCTGATTACAGTGGAATGAAACTGGATATCAATGATAAAAGAAGGAAGGAAAAATCATACATCTCATGGAAAATGAACAATATGTTACTGAATGATAAATGGGTTACAAAAGACATAAAGGAGGAAATCAAAAAATTCTTGGAGATGAATGGAAATACAGACACAACATAGTGAAATCTATGGGACACAATGAAAGCAGTTTTAAGAGGGAAATTCATTTCCTGGAGGTCATTCCTCAAAAAATGAAAAACTAACAAATAAATGAGCTCACACTTCATCTCAAAGCCGTAGAAAAGGAAGAGCAAAACAATAGCAAATATAGTAGAAGGCAAGAAATAATTAAAATTGGAGCGGAAGTCAACCAAATTAAAACAAACAAAAAAAACATTAAAAATTGATAAAACAAAAAGTTGGTTCTTTGAAAAAATAAATATGATTGACAGACCCTTAGCCATGCTAATGAAGAGAAGAAGAGAGAGAGCTCAAATTACTAACATATGAGATGAAAAAGGCAATATCACAACAGACACTACAGCAATACAGAAGATAATTAGAAATTATTTTGAAACCCTATATTCAAATAAAATAGAAGATAGCGAAGTTACTGATAAATTTCTTAAGTCATATGATTTGCCCAGATTGAGTCAGGAAGATACACACAATATAAATAGACCAATAACAAAGGAGGAAATTGAAGAAGCCATCACAAGACTACCAACCAAGAAAAGCTTTGGACCAGATGGATATGCAGCAGAGTTTTACAAAACCTTCAAAAAAGAAATAATACCAATACTTTTCAAGTTATTTTAAGAAATAGAAAAAAAAGGAGCTCTTCCAAGTTCATTTTATGAGGCCAACATCACCCTGATCCCAAAACCAAACAAAGACACATCAAAGAAAGAAATCTACAGATCAATATCTCTAATGAACTTAGATGCAAAAATGCTCAATAAATTTCTGGCGAATCAAATACAAAAGCATATCAAAAAAATTGTGCACCTTAATCAAGTAGAATTGATCCCCGGGATGCAAGGCTGGTTCAATATACAGAAATCAATAAATGTTATTCACCACATAAATAGATTTAACCATAAGAACCACATGATCATATCTATAGATGCAGAAAAAGCATTCAACAAAGTTCAGCATCCCTTTATGTTCAAAACACTAGAAAAACTAGGGATAACAGGAAGTTACATCAACATTGTAAAAGCTGTATATGCTAAGCCTCAGGCTAGCATCATTCTGAATGGAGGAAAAATGAAGGCATTCCCTCTAAAATTTGGAACATGACAGGGATGCCCTCTTTCAACACTTCTACTCAATTTAGTCCTCGAAATACTAACCAGAGAAATTAGACAGACAAAAGAAATTAATGGCACAAAAAATAGGAAAAGAAGAACTTAAATTATCACCATATGCAGATGATATGATAACATATCTAACAGACCAAAAGGGTTGTACAAAGAAACTACTAGAGCTAATAAGTGAATTGAGCAAAATGGCAGAATATAAAATCAACACGCATAAATAAAAGGCATTCCTTTATATCAGTGACAAATCTTCTGAAATGGAAATGAGGACAACAACCCCATTCACAATTTTTTCAAAAATAAAATAAAATAAAATAAAATACTTGAGAATCAACCTAACAAAAGAGGTGAAAGATTTGTACGATGAAAACTACAGAACCCTAAAGAGAGAAATAGAAGAAGACCTTAGAAGGTGGAAAAATATACCCTGTTCATGGAAAGGAAGAACTAACATCATCAAAATGGCGATATTACCCAAAGTTCTCTATAGGTTTAAAACAATGCTAATCAAACTCCCAATGGCATTTCTTGTAGAAGTAGATAAAGTAATCATGAAATTCATATGGAAAAATAAAAGACCCAGAATAGCAAAAGCAATTCTAAGCAGGAAGTGCGAATCAGGAGGTATAGTGATACAAGATTTCAAAGTGTACTACAGAGCAATAGTAACAAAAACAGCATGGTACTGGTTCCAAATCAGGCAGGTGGACCAATAGCCAGATTACAGGACACAGAGACAAATCCACAAAATTATAACTATCTTATATTTGATAAAGGGGAAAAAAGCATGCAATGGAGGAAGGATAGCATCTTCAACAAATGGTGCTGGGAAAACTGGAAATACATATGCAACAAAATGAAATTGAATACCCTCCTCTCGCCATGCACAAAAATTAACTCAAAGTGGATCAAGAAGCTAGTTATCAAATCAGAGACTCTGCGTCTGATAGAAAAAAAATTGGCTCCCATCTACATATTGTGGGGTCGGGCTCCAAATTATTTAATAGGACACCCATAGCACAAAAGTTATTAACAAGAATCAACAAATTGGACTTACTTAAAATGAAAAGTTTTTTTCTCAGCAAGAGACACAATAAGAGTGGTAAATAGTGAGCCTACATCATGGGAACAACTTTTTACTCCTCACACTTCAGATTGAGCCCTAATATACAGAGTATACAAAGAACTCAAAAAATTAAACAATAAGAAAACAAATAACCCAATCAACAAATGGGCCAAAGACCTGAACAGACACTTTTCAGAGGAGGACATACAATCAATCAACAAGTACATGAAAAATTGCTCATCATCTCTAACATTCAGAGAAATTCAGATCAAAACCACCCTAAGATATCATCTCACTCCTGTAAGATTTGCAGCCATTCTGAAGTCAAAGAACAACAAGTGCTGGAGAGGATGTGGGGAAAAGGGTACTCTTGAAAATTGCTGGTGGCCTTGCAATCTGGTGCAGCCAATTTGGAAAGCAGTATGGAGATTCCTGGGAAAGCCGGGAATGGAACCACCATTTGACCCAGCTATTGCCCTTCTTGGACAATTGCCTGAAGACCTAAAAAGAGCATACTACAGGGATACTACAACATCGATGTTCATAGCAGAACAATTCAGAATTGCTAGACAGTAGAACCAACCCAGATGCCCTTCAATAGATGAATGGACAAAAAAAGTGGCATTTATACAACATGGAGTATTACACAGCACAAAAAATGACAAAATCATGGAATTTGCAGGGAAATGGATGGCACTAGAGCAGATTAGGCTTAGTGAAGTACCCAATCCCTTAAAAACCAATACCAAATGTCTTCTTTGAAATAATGAGAGCAACTAGAAATACAGCAGGGAGGAAGAGCAGGAAGTAAAGATGAATATTAAACATATACATGAGTGGGAGGGAAAGGGAGAGAAAAGAGAAATTGAATGGTAATGGAGGAAGACCCTCCTTGTTATTCAAAATTACATATAAGAGGTTGTGAGGGTAATGGAAAAATAAACAAGGAGAGAAATGAATTATAGTAGATGGGGTAGAGAGCGAAAATGGGAGGAGAGGGGAGGGGGGATAGTAGAGGATAAGAAAGGTTGCAGAATACAACAGTTACTAATAGGGCATTATGTAAAAATGTGGATGTGTAACTGATGTGATTCTGCAATCTGTATTGGGGTAAAATTGGGAGTTCATAACCAACTTGAATCTAATGTATGAAATAGGATATGTCAAGATCTTTGAAATATTTTGAACAACCAATAAAAAAAAAAACGATCCTGATGGCTCCCCTCAAAGTCAAGCACTTCCCACATAGAGCTCATGAGAAATGTGTGTGAAAAGCTTGGACACAATGCTATCTTCTTAACGTCCCAACTGATTCTGACTGGTCCTTGTCAGATCCCAGGTGGATACCTGGTTCATTGTAGAACCCCACATGCTGAACAAGTGAGATCTTAGCACATAGTTGTATTTACCAAATGATGTCATGGACTAAGATGAAGACACTCTGCCCAGGAAGGAGTTCAGGGATGAGAAGGAATGATGACCACAGTTCTTCTACCCTCACAGTGACCAGTGAGTGTCATTATTCATGTATGTATGAATAGAGGGACCCAAACAGCATATGAGACTGACAGTATAAAGACCTATCATATATACTGTCAATGTGATATCCTGCAGGCCACAAAAGGGGCAGCACAGACCTAAACTAGGGATCAGACAGCACTGCTGTGCTGAGCTGGATCTTCACTACAGCCCACCTTTTGCTCTGTAACTGGATGAATTGAAATTGTGCTGATCTGGCCCCATGAAAACCCATCCAGTTAAAACATGTTTCTACAAAGTAGTGTCTACAAAAACACACAAAATGGTAGCTTTCAGTGTCAGTTGGAACATGCAAAGTAAGACCTTCATTAGTTACAGTAATATCTGGCCTGTGCATCTCTTCTGACACAGATACCCACCATAAGTGAGAATAGTGCATTGGTGAACCTGAGGGTCACTGTTAAAGATTGGCCCTGTCCAGAAACTTTTGCCTAGAATGGGGGTTGGACGATGCATTCTGACACCTCTCACAAAAAATGTATATGAAAGTGAAAATTTTTCATGAGTGAAGTGTTGTGAATAATCACATGCACTGATTAAATATAGGACCTACTGACAGGTGAGGTTTCCTATTAAATGAAGTTGCTACTGGTGCAGTGACAGGAATGAAGTGGAACTTTTTCTTTATAGAGTGTCGTGAAAATTTCTGGGTTTTGATGGGATATGTTTTGCATGTTAATTGAGGTATTGGTGTGGAATGAACTGCACACATGGAAAGTTTACAGTTTGATCTATTTACACATATACAAAATCATGATCTAATGGAGATGGCTTTTTTTGTTTAAACATGTGGGCATTGGCATCTTGGCATGTATATATCTAAAGAAACAAAAAAATGTGCAAAAATGAACAAAAAGTCACACTCAGAATCATGTTGCATGAATGCACACAGAGACACATATATAAAACTTTCATTGACCTAACCACGTTACTCAACTCACACAGGTGCTTCAAGGAAATATGCAGAATGACCATAGATATTTTTAAATCAATTTAGACAAAAAACCCCTCACTTCTCATTCTCAAGGAAGTAGTGGAATCACTGAGACTCTGCACTCAAAAGGAAGGCAGACTCTCTGATCCTGGGCATCATCTACATTTTCAACAGGAAGAGAGGGAGCCCAGGATACATACCAATTATGGATCCTTTTGAATCATCCTGTGAATAGAGAAAAGTAGTCACTATAAACATCAAGCCATGCTCTGACCTGTGTGCACAAGTCTTTTGTTTACTTGGTGACATTCGAATATCCAATGAGAATGTGGGCAAATCAAGGGAACGGATAGCAAATGTACTCTCACCAAATGACACAAGCTTTTTCTAGGGGATTTGTGTCACAGGTCTATATTAGGTGATAATTAGGGAATTCGATGGCCAGGAGGGAAAACCATAGCCAGGCACAAAGCTTGTTATCATACAGTGTGTAATTTATACTGTTTCTTGTTAATGTTGCCTTCAGTGAGGTCTCATTTGTCAACAGACACCCCAATGAGAATCTGCACAGTCAGGAAATTGTGTATGTCATCTCCAGGAAACCATATCATATTACAAGAGAAAGAGAAACTAAAGAGCAACACTGGATTTCAGAGGAAGATAAGCAACCTTACCATGGATTTTGATGGGGTCCTTCGACTCATGCTTTCTCCAGGAATGAACTCCACCATGTCATTTGGGTGAACTAGGAGGATGCAGAATAATGATTAGTATACAAATTTAAGGCTTATGAATAGTTCAGGGCATTTCTTGATATGGATATCAGTGAAAATATACAGCAAAGATAAGAACAAGAATGAGAGATGGCTGCGAATAGAGTGTATCACACCCAGTGTACCGCATCACTGCACAGATGAATACAGGGTTAGAACGACAAAAAGCTATCTTGTTAGAAATTTCCAGCAAAATTGGGGTGCACCGAAACCTAGGGGAAGGATTTCCATCACCGAGGACCGGTTAGTGAGTCTCAAACGCAAGCCAACTGTGCCACCAGAGATTCAGGCTGACTGATCCACCACTGGCCCTGCGGCCCGCCCCGAGTCTACAGATGGTGGGGTGCTGCCGAGAAGCTACCAGCAAGCAGAGGAAAATGGCGCTACGGATTCTGTGGAGTCCTGCTGGCTGTGCCCTCAGTGAGATCTGGGATGATTTCGGGGTTTGAGATGGGTTAAGGAAGCGGTCAAGTTGTATCCCTCACAACGGAAAGTCCACCAAGGAAGCCAGAGGCCAACAACTTGGAAAGCTGACGTCACCATCGCCAGGTTCCGACAGATTGCAAAAATAAAACAGCATGAACAACCAGACTACCTATAACTTACTAAATGCAAATAGATGAATACTACGAATAGGTCTATAGTCCACCTAAGCCCTTTACTACCCCCAAGTACTCCTGTCTATTTTCTTGTTAATATCTGGCTGCATTTGAGTACCCCTCCAAAGAAGCTAATGTATCCTAACTTCCAAACAATCAAATCACCGGACCTTCACATAAAATCCTAAGTCCAAACCTCTGTTCTCTATATGCCATCAAAATCTGAAGACCTGTAATGAAACCAATGAATTTACATTAAATCACAATTAAATCCAAAATCTCGAAACATTTTCTCCTAACACAAAGGAGAGATAGTGGAAGTATAAAAAACAAACAAAAAAAAATTTAAAGGAGAAAACAGAAACACAGCAGTGAAACAGAGTTGGAAAGTAACTTGAGCACAATGAAAATACAAGTGGAAAAAGGAACACAAACAATGCAGGACAACTTAAATACAAAGGAGAACCTAAAGGCACCAGAAAAATGGATGGAGAAAGAAGTCAAAGCATACCTAATTCAGATGGAATGTGTTCTTAGAGAAGACTTTAGACAGCAAGTTCAAACAATGAACGTATATTTTGAAAAAGAATTAATTAAGAAAATTCAAATGTCAAAGAACGCGCTCTATCACGAAATAGAGATTTAGAAAAAAACAAACAGTAATCCTAAAAATGCAAGAAACCATAAACCAAATTAAAAACTCAACCGAGAATATTACAAATAGACTAGATCAATTAGAAGCCAGAACATCAGATAATGAAGACAAAGTTTATCAACTTGAAAAGAATATAGTCAACACAGAAAGGATGCTTAAAAGACATGAGCAATCTATCCAAGATATATATGATGTCATAAAAAAACCAATCCTGAGAGTCATTGGAATAGAAGAAGGCATAAAGCATCAAACCAATGGAATGAACAATTTATTGAATGAAATAATCCAAGAAAAATTCCCAGATTTTATAGGTGGAATGGATTGCCAAATCCTGGAAGCCTACAGGACCCCGGACATTCAAAACCATAATAGACTAACTCCAAGACACATAATTATGAAGATATCCAACATAGAGAACAAGGAGAGAATATTAAAAGCTATGAGGGAAAGGAGGCAGATTACATTCAGGGGTAAACCAATTAGGTTAATGGCTAATTTTTAATCACAGATGTTGAAAGCAAGAAGATCCTGGAACAACGTATTTTCAACGATAAAAAATAATGGATTCCAACCAAGAATACTGTATCCAGTATTGATAATGAAATTAAAATATTTCATGATAAATAAAAGTTAAAAGAATTCGCAGCCAGAAAACCAGCACTGCATGGCATCTTGAGCAAAACACTACAAGAAGAGGAATTGAAAAACAGCTAGCCAAACTAACAGTGGGAAATAACTCAGTAAAAGAAAGGAAAAAAAATAACCAAAAGAAAATACTACCCATATAAAAATAAATAAATAAACAAGCACGACGGGTAGTACTAACCATATTTCAATAGTAACCTTAAACGTTAATGGCTTAAATTCCCCAATTAAGAGACATAGGCTAATAACCTGGATTACAAAACCAAATCCAACAATATGCTGCCTTCAGGACACTCATCTGGTAGGAAAAGACATACACAGACTGAAGGTGAAAGGTTGGGAAAAATCATACTACTCACATAGTCCCCCGAAGCAAGCAGGAGTGGCCATATGCAAATCGAATAAAATCAACTTCAAACCTAAGTTAATCAAAAGAGATAAAGAAGGACACTACATACTATTAAAAGGAACCTTCTATCAACCAGACATAACAATTATCAATATATATGCACCAAACAATGGTGCTGCAACATTCATAAAACAAACTCACCTCAAGTTCAAGAGTCAAATAGACCACAACACAATAATTATGGGTGACTTCAACACACCGCTTTCTCCATTTGACAGATCCTCCAGACAAAAGCTGAATAAAGAAACTATAGAACTCAATAACACAATCAATAACCTAGACTTAACCGACATATATAGAATATATCAACCATCAGCAAGTGGATACACATTCTTCTCAGCAGCACATGGGTCCTTCTCAAAGATAGACCATATGTTTGGATCAGGCTCCAAATTCCTTAATAGGACACGCATAGCACAGAGTTAATAACTAGAATCAACAAATGGGACTTACTTAAACTAAAAAGTTTTTTTCTCAGCAAGAGAAACAATAAGAGAGGTAAATAGGGAGCCTACATCCTGGTAACAAATTTTTACTCCTCACACTTCAGATAGAGCCCTAATATCCAGAGTACACAAAGAACTCAAAAAATTAAACAATAAGATAACAAATAACCCAATCAACAAATGGGCCAAAGACCTGAACAGACACTTCTTAGAGGAGGACTTACAATCAATCAACAAGTATATGAAAAAAATGCTCACCATTTCTAGCAGTCAGAGAAATGCAAATCAAAACCACCCTAAGATACCATCTCACTTCAGTAAGATTAGAAGCCACTATGAAGGCCAACAACAACAAGCGTTGGAGAGGTTGTGGGGAAAAGGGTACTCTTGTACATTGCTGGTGGGACTGCAAATTGGTGCAGCCAATTTGGAAAGCAGTATGGAGATTCCTGGGAAAGCTGGGAATGGAACCACCATTTGACCCTGCTATTGCCCTTCTCGGACTGTTCCCTGAAGACCTTAAAAGAGCATACTGCAGTGATACTGCCACAACGATGTTCATAGCAGCACAATTCACAATAGCTTGACTGTGGAACCAACCCAGATGCCCTTCAATAGATGAATGGATAAAAAAGTTGCATTTATACACCGTGGAGTATTACGCAGCACTAAAAAATGACAAATTCATGGAATTGGCAGGAAAATTGATGGCACTAGAGCAGATTATGCTTAGTGAACCTAGCCAATTCCTTAAGAAAATACCAAATGTCTTCTTTTATATAATGAGAGCAACTAAGAACAGAGCAGGCAGGAAGAGCAGGAAGAAAAGATTAACATTAAACAGATACATGAGGTGGGAGATAAAGGGAGAGTAAAGAGAAATTGCATGGTAATTGAGGGAGACCCTCATTGTTATACAAAATTACATATAACAGGTTGTGAGGGGAATGGGAAAATAAACAAGGAGAGAAATGAATTGCAGTAGATGGGTAGAGAGTGAAGATGGGAGGAGAGGGGAGGGGGGATAGTAGAGGATAGGAAAGGTTGCAGAATACAACAGTTACTAATAAGGCATTATGTAAAAATGTGGATGTGAAACCAATATGATTCTGCAATCTGTATTTGGGGTAAAATTGGGAGTCATAACCAACTTGAATCTAATGTATGAAATAGGATATGTCAAGAGCATTGTAATGTTTTGAACAACCAATTAAAAAAAAGGATCCTGATGGCTCCCCTCAAAGTCAAGCACAACCCACCTAGAGCTCATGAGAAATGTGTGTGAAAAGCTTGGACACAATGCTATCTTCTTCACTTCCCTACTGATTCTGGCTGGTCCTGGTGAGATCCCTGGTGGATACCTGGTTCATTGTAGAGCCCCACATGCTGAACAAGTGAGATCTTAGCTCAAAGTTGCAATTATCAAAAGATGTCATGGACTAAGATGAAGACACTCTGCACAGGAAGGAGTTCAGGGATGAGAAGGAATGATGACCACAGTGGTTCTACCCTCACAGTGACCAGTCAGTGTCAGTATCCATGTATGTATAAATAGAAGGAACCAGAGAGAATTTGGGACTGACATTATGAAGACCTATCATATATAATGTCAATGTGATATTCTGCAGGCCACACAGGGGGCAGCACAGACATAAACTAGGGATCGGACACCACTGCTGTGCTGAGCTGGATCTTCACTACAGCCCACCTTTTGCTGTGTAACTAGATGAGCTGCAATTGTGCTGATGAGGCCCCATTAAAATCCATCCAGTGAAAACATGTTTCTACAAAGTAGTGTCTACAAAAAAACCCAATAAGGTAGCTTTCAGTGTCAGTTGGAACATGCAAAGTAAGACCTTCATTAGTTACAGTAATGTGTGGCCTGTGCATCTCCTCTGTCTCAGATGCCCACCATAAGTGAGCATAGTGCATTGGTGGACCTGAGGGTCATTGTTAAGGATTGACCCTGTCCAGAAACTTGGGCCTAGAATGGGGATTGGAAGATGAATTCTGACACCTCTCACAAAAAATGTATATGAACGTGAAAATATTTCATGAGTGAAGTATTGTGAACGATCACATGCACTGATTAAATATAGCACGTACTGACAGGTAAAGTTTGCTATTAAATGAAGTTGCTACTGGTGCAGTGACAGGATTGAAATGGAGTTTTTCCTTTATAGAGTGTCATGAAAATTTTCTGGGTTTTCATGGGATAAGTTTTGCATGTTAATTGAGGTATTGGTGTGGAATAAACTGCACATATGGAAGGTTTACAGTTTGATCTATTTACACATATACAAAATCATGATCTAATGGAGATGGCTTTTTTTTGTTTAAACATATGGACGTTGGCCTCATGGCATGTATATATCTAGAGAAACAAACAAATGTGCAAAAACGAACACAAAGTCACACTCAGAATCATGTTGCGTGAATGCACACAAAGACACATGTATAAAACTCTCATTGACCTAACCACTTTGCTCAACTCACATAGGTGCTTCAAGGAAATATGCAGAATGGCCATAGATATTTTTTAAATCAATTTAGACCACAAACCCCTCACTTCTCATTCTCAAGGAGGTAGTGGAATCACTGAGTCTCTGCACTCAAAATGAAGGAAGACTCTCTGACCCTTGGCATTATGTACATTTTCAAACAGGAAGAGAGTGAGCCCAGGATACATACCAATTATGGATCCTTTTGATTCCTCCTGTGAATACAGAAAAGGAGTCACTATGAACATCAAGCCATGATTTGACCTGTGTGCACAAGTCTTTTGTTTATTGGTGACATTCAAATATTCAATGAGAATGTGTGCAAATCAAGGGAAGAGATAGCAAATGTACTCGCACCAAATGACACAAGCTTTTCTAGGGGATTTGTTTCACAGGTATATATTAGGTGATAATTAAGGAATTTGATGACCAGGATGGAAAATCGTATCCAGGCACAAAGCTTGTTATTATACGGTGTGTAGTTTATACTCTTTCTTGTTATATTGCCTTCAGTGAGGTCTCATTTGGCAACAGACACCCTAATGAGAATCTGCACACTCAGGAAATTGTGTATGTCATCTCCAGGAAACCATATCATATTACAAGAGAAAGAGATACTAAAGAGCAACACTTGAATTTCAGAGGAAGATAAGCAACCTTACCATGGCTTCTGATGGGGCCTCTTGATCCATGCTTTCTCTAGGAATGAACTCCACCATGTCATTTGGGTGAACTAGGAGGATGCAGAATAATGATTAGTATACTGATTTAAGGCTTATGAATAGTTCAGAGCATTTCTTGATATGGACATCAGTGAAAATATACATCAAATATAAGAACAAGAATGAATGATGGCCGCAAATAGAGTGCATCACACCCCGTGTAACACATCACTGCACAGGTGAATACAGGGTTAGAACAACAAAAAGATATCTTGTTAGGAATTTCCAGCTATATTGGCGTGCACCGAAACCTAGAGGAAGGATTTCCATCACCAAGGACCGGTTACTGAGTCTCAAATGCGAGCCACCAGTGCGACCAGAGATCCAGGCTGACTGATCCGCCGCCCGCCCTGCGGCCCGCCCCGTGGCTACAGACTGCGAGGTGCCGCCGAGAAGTGACCAGCAAGCAGATAGAAATGGCACTACTGATTCTGTGAAGTCCTGCTGGCTGTACCCTCTCTGAGCTCTGGGATGAGTTCGGGGTTTGAGATGAAGGAAGGAAGCGGTCCAGTTCTATCCCCCACAACTTAAAGTCCACCAATGAAGCCAGCGGCCAACATCTTGTAAAACTGACGTCACCATCGCCAGGTTATGACAGATTGCTACAATAAAACAGCATGAACAACCAGACTACATATAACTTACTAAATGCAAATAGATGAATACTACGAATAGGTGTATAGTCCACCCAAGCCCTTAACTACCCCCAAGAACTCCTGTCTATTCTCTTGTTAATATCCGACTGCATTTGAGTAACCCCCCCAAAGAAGCTAACGTATCCTAACCTCCATACAATCAAATCAACCAATCTTTACATAAAATCTTAAGTCCAAACCTTAGTTCTCTATATGCAATCAAAATCTGAAGGCCTTTGATGAAACCAATGAATTTACCTTATATCACAATTAAATCCAACATCTCGAAACATTGTCTCCTAACACAAAGGAGAGATAGTGGAAATATAAAAACCAAAACAAATTTAAAGGAGAAAACAGAAACACAGCAGTCAAACAGAGTTGGGAAGTAACTTGAGCACCATGAAAAAAACAAAGGGAAAAAGGAGCACAAACAATGCAGGACAACTTAAATACAAAGGAGAACCTAGAGGCACCAGAAAAATAGACAGACAAAGAAGTCAAGGCATACCTAACTCAGATTGATTGGAATCTTAGAGAAGACTTTAGACAGCAAGTTCAAACAATGAACGTATATTTTGAAAACGAATTAAATAAGCAAATTGAAATGTCAAAGAACGAGCTCTATCACAAAATAGAGATTTAGAAAATAAAACAAACAGTAATTTTAGAAATGCAGGAAACCGAGAATATTAAAAGGCAAAAAATTTATATGATCTGAAGAGAAACCAGAGTATAACAAACGAGAATATTACAAATAGACTATATCAAGTAGAAGCCAGAACATCAGATAATGAAGACAAAGTTTATCAACTTGAAAAGAATATTGTCAACACAGAAAGGATGCTTAGAAGGCATGAGCAATCTATTCAAGAGACATGGGATGTCATAAAAAAACCAACCCTGAGAGTCATTGGAATAGAAGAAGGCATAGAGCATCAATCCAAAGAAATGAACAATTTATTGAATGAAATAATCTTAGAAAACTTCCCAAATATGAAAGGTGGAATGGATTGCCAAGTCCTGGAAGCCTACAGGACCCCAAACATTCAAAACCATAATAGATCAACTCCAAGACACATAATTATGAAGATATCCAACATACAGAACAAAAAGGGAATATTAAAAGCTACGAGAGAAAGGAGGAAGATTTCATTCAGGGGTAAAACAATTAGGTTAACGGCTGATTTTTCATCACAGACGTTGAAAGCGAGAAGATCCTGAAACAACGTATTTCCAACGATAAAAAATATTGGATTTCAATTAAGAATACTGTATCCAGCAATATTAAGCTTCAGATTTGACAATGAAATTAAAATATTTCATGATAAATAAATGTTAAAAGAATTCACATCCAGAAAACCAGCACTGCATGGCATCTTGAGCAAAACACTACAAGAAGAGGAATTAAAAAACAGCACCCCAAACTAACAGTGGGAGGTAACTCAGTAAAAGTAAGGAAAAAAAATAACCAAAAAGAAAAAACTATCCATATTAAAATAAATAAATAAACAAGCATGACTGCTAGTACTAACCATATTTCAATAGTAACCTTAAACGTTAATGGCTTAATTTCCCCAATTAAGAGACATAGGCTAATTACCTGGATTAAAAAAACATATCCAACAATATGATGCCTTCAGGAGACTCATCTGATAGGAAAAGACATACACAGACTGAAGGTGATAGGTTGGGAAAAATCATACCACTCACATGGTCCCCCGAAGCAAGCAGGAGTGGCCACTGTCATATCGAATGAAATCAACTTCAAACCTAAGTTAATCAAAAGGGATAAAGAAGGACACTACATACTATTAAAAGGTACCATCCACCAACAAGACATAACAATTATCAATATATATGTACCAAACAATGGTGCTGAAACATTAATAAAACAAACTCTCCTCAAGTTCAAGAGACAAATAGACCACAACACAATAATTATGGGTGACTTCAACATACCGCTCTCTCCATTGGACAGATCCTCCAGACAAAAGCTGAATAAAGAAACTAGAGAACTCAATAACACAATCAATAACCTAGACTTAACCGACATATATAGAATATATCAACCATCACCAAGTGGATACAATGTTCTTCTCAACAGCACATGGATCCTTCTCAAAGATAGACCATATATTATGCCATAGGACAACTATTAGTAAATATAAAGGTGTGGAGATTATACCATGGAACTTATCTGATTGCAGTGGAATGAAACTGGATATCAATGATAAAAGAAGGATGGAAAAATCATACATCTTATGAAAAATGAACAATATATTAGTGAATGATCAATGGGTTACAAAAGACATAAAGGAGGAAATCAAAAAATTCTTGGAGATGAATGGAAATACAGACACAAAATATTGGAATCTATGGGACAAAGTGAAAGCAGTTTTAAGAGGAAAATTCATTTCCTGGAGGTCATTCCTCAAAAAATGAAAAAAACAACAAACAAATGAGCTCACACTTCAACTCAAAGCCCTAGAAAAGGAAGAGCAAAACAACAGCAAATGTAATAGTAGGCAAGAAATAATTAAAATCAGAGCAGAAATCAATAAAATTGAAACAAAAAAAAACATTAAAAAATTGATAAAACAAAAAGTTGGTTCTTTGAAAAAATAAATAAGATCGACAGACCCTTAGCCAAGCTAACAAAGAGAAGAACAGAGAGAGCTCAAATTACTAACATACGGGATGAAAAAGGCAATATCACAATGGACACTACAAAAATAGAGAAGATAATTAGAAATTATTTTGAAACTTTATATTCCAATAAAATAGAAGATAGCAAAGATATTGATAAATTTCTTAAGTCATATGATTTGCCCAGATTGTCAGGAAGATACACACAATTTAAACAGACCAATAACAAAAGAGGAAATTGAAGAAGCCATCAAAAGACTACCAACCACGAAAAGCCCTGGACGACATGGATATACAGCAGAGTTTTACAAAACCTTCAAAGAAGAATTAATACGAATACTATTCAAGTTATTTCAAGAAATAGAAAAAGAAGGAGCTCTTCCAAATTCATTCTATGAGGCCAACATCACTGATCCTGAAATAATACAAAGACACTTCAAAAAAAGAAAACTACAAACCAATATCTCTAATAAACTCAGATGCAAAAATCCTCAAAAAAAATCTTGTGAATCGAATACAAAAGCATATCAAAAAAATTGTGCACCATGATCAAGTAGGATTCCTCCCCGGGACGCAAGGCTGGTTCAATATTTAGAAATCAATAAATGTTATTCACCACATATATAGATTTAACCATAAGAACCACATGATCATCTCAATAGATGCAGAAAAAGCATTCGACAAAGTTCAGCATCCGTTTATATTCAAAACACTAGAAAAACTAGGGATAACAGCAACTTACCTCAACATTGTAAAAGCTATATATGCTAAGCCTCAGTCTAGCATCATTCTGAATGGAGAAAAACTGAAGGCATTCCTACTAAAATCTGAAACAAGACAGGGATGCCCTCCCTCACCACTTCTCTTCAATTTAGTCCTCGAAATACTAGCCAGAGCAATTAGACAGACAAAAGAAATTAATGGCTAAAAAATAGGAAAAGAAGAACTTAAATTATCACATATTCAGATGATATGATAATATATCTAACAGACCAAAAAGGTTGTACAAAGAAACTACTTGAGCTAATAAGTGAATTTAGCAATTTGGCAGGATATAAAATGAACACTCATAAATCAAAGACATTACTGTATATCAGTGACAAATCTTTTGAAATGGAATTGAGGACAACTACTGCATTCACAATATCCTCAATAAAAATAAAATATTGGGAATCAATCTAACAAAAGAGGTGAAAGATTTATACAATGAATACTACAGAAACCTAAAGAGAGAAATAGAAGAAGACATTAAAAAATGGAAAAATATACCCTGTTCATGGATAGGAAGAACTAACATCATCAAAATGGCGATACTACAAAAAGTTCTCTATACGTTTAATGCAATGCCAATCAAAATCCCAACAGCATTTCTTGTAGAAATAGATAAAGCAATCATGAAATTCATATGGAAAAATAAAAGACCCAGAATATCAAAAGCAATTCTAAGCAGGAAGTGTGAATCAGGAGGTATAGTGATACCAGATTTCAAACTGTACTGCAGAGCAATAGTAACAAAACCAGCATGTTACTGGTACCATAACAGGCAGGTGGACCAATGGTACAGATTAGAGGACACAGAGACGAATCCACAAAATTACAACTATCTTATATTTGATAAAGGGGATAAAAGCATGCAATGGAGGAGGGATAGCATCTTCAACAAATGGTGCTGGGAAAACTGGAAATCCATACGCAAAAAAATGAAACTGAATCCCTTTCTCTTGCCATGCATAAAATTTAACTCAAAATGGATCAAAGACCTTGATATCAAATCAGATACTCTGCGCCTTAAAGTGAAAAAGTTGGTTACAATCTACATATTGTGGGATCGGGCTCCAAATTCCTTAATAGGACACCCATAGCACAGAGTTAATAACTATGATCAACAAATGGGACTTACTTAAACTAAAAAGTTTTTTCTCAGCAAGAGAAACAATAAGAGAGGTAAATAGGGAGCCTACATCCTGGTAACAAATTTTTACTCCTCACACTTCAGATAGAGCCCTAATACCCAGAGTATACAAAGAACTCAAAAAATTAAACAATAAGATAACAAATAACCCAATCAACAAATGGGTCAAAGACCTGAACAGACACTTCTCAGAGGAGGACATACAATCAATCAACATGTACATGAAAAAATGCTCACCATCTCTAACATTCAGAGAAATGCAAATCAAAACCACCCTAAGATACCATCTCACTCCAGTAAGATTAGCAGCCATTATGAAGGCAAACAACAACAAGTGCTGGAGAGGTTGTGGGGAAAAGGGTACTCTTGTACATTGCTGGTGGGACTGCAAATTGGTGCGGCCAATTTGGAAAGCAGTATGGAGATTCCTGAGAAAGCTGGGAATGGAACCACCATTTGACCCAGCTATTGCCCTTCTCGGACTGTTCCCTGAGGACCTTAAAAGAGCATACTACAGGGATACTGCCACAACGATGCTCATAGCAGCACAATTCACAATAGCTAGACTGTGGAACCAACCCAGATGCCCTTCAATAGATGAATGGATTAAAAAAAAGTGGCATTTATACACAATGGAGTATTATGCAGCACTAAAAATGACAAATTCATGGAATTGGCCGGGAAATGGATGGCATTAGAGCAGATTATGCTAAGCGAAGCTAGCCAATCCCTAAAAAATCAAAGGCCAAATGTCTTCTTTGTTATAATGAGAACAACTATGAACAGAGCAGGCAGGAAGAGCAGGAGGAAAAGATCAACTTTATACAGAGACATGAGGTGGGAGGGAAAGGGAGAGAAAAGGGAAATTGCATCGAAATGGAAAGAGACCTTCATTGATATACACAATTACATATAAGATAATTTAAGTTATGAACTCCCATTTTTACCCCGTATACAGATTGCAGAATAACATCAGTTACACTTCTGTTGATTTATATATTGCCATACTGGTGTCTGTTGTATTCTGCTGCCTTTCCTATCCTTACTATCCCACTTGAATCAAAGTGTGGAATATGATATATCAAGAACTATGTAATGTTTTGAACAACCAACAATAAAAAAAAAGATAATTTTAGTGGGAAGGGAATAAAATCCAGAGAAAGAATTGAATTTCAACAGATGGGGTAGAGAGCGAAGATGAGAGGGAAGGGGAGGGAGGATAGTAGAGGATAGGAAAGGTAGCAGAATACAACAGTTACTAATATGGCATTATGTAAAAATGTGGATGTGTAACTGATGTGATTCTGCAATCTGTATTTGGGGTTAAAATGAGAGTATATAACCCACTTGAATCTAATGTATGAAATAGGATTTGTCAAGAGCTTTGTAATATTTTGAATAACCAATAAAAAAGAACAAGAATGAATGGGAAACACAGCTTTGGGTTTCCAGTAGATTGGAACCAGGTGTGATATATTTTTTTTGTATTTTGTACCTTTAGGAGTATGTTTTTCTCTAGAGATGACCACTGAGACCACTTTAAAATATGCAAAATATTTCACATCTTTGTAGGAGATTAGTTATTACTAATATATTGTAATAACCTGAAGTGTGTTATATCACTAAGTGATGTACACAGTTCCCTAACCCAAAGCATCACCATCAGGATAATTTCCTGAACTCTTAATGCTTCTTTCACTTACAGAGTGAAGAACCTGGATCTTTTGGCTCAGCAACATTTCTGTCTACAGAGAGGGCCTACTAACCAAAACTACATTTGGGTGTCATGAAGTGGGAAAAAATTATATCAAGCAAATCATGCATTAGTGTGTGTTTTTATTTTTAGAAAATTAATGCTTGTTCTGGGCATGTTAGAAGAGAATTTCTGAAGAAGCTCCCATAGCCTCACAAACACATACACAATTATTACACATGGACATGCTCAGAGATACCACCCCATGCTCATTCACATAAATGCACACCACACAAAAGACAGCTGTTTCTGGATCATGGTAGTGGGCCACAATTCTTCACTGGATTATCAACTTGTCACCATATGTCTATCCTCATTTCCAAACAAAATCTAAATCCAGGATAACTTTTTACATAGAAACAGGAAGGAATGTGTAACCTATCTAAGTACAGAGGTTTTGCTCAGCATGTTAGGGAGTTGAGAATACTTACTTTGCTCATTTGTTGCAGAGGCTACCTGTAGTTACAGAAAGGAAGACAGCATGAGCAGAAGATCATTTGCACAAGTCTACTGTTGGCTGTGGTGACATTAGATAACTAGATGGGAAACAGCAGTTGGGGCAAAGATCACAAAGTAAGGCAGAGAAGGCACTTGTGAAAATACATGAGCTTTGCATGAGGGATTTCTCAGGTACAATTTGATGACAGGCATAAAATTCTTATTCTATCAAGCAAAAGTGCCACTGAAGAAAATGCTCACTACAATTATTTGACAATGGTTGTTCTCATATGTGAATGTCATCTTGAATCATTCTCACAGGGAATAGATGTGCAGTTGTAATTCCATCACCTATGAGTCACCTATAATGAACACTGTCATATTTTCATGAAGGAATTTTAATTAAAAGGAAGAAAACAACACTTATATCTAAGACAAAGAAGGGTCACATTACCTTAGCAATGTAATTTTTTTGGTCTTCTGCCACAATGGGTACCACCTCTATTATGACTTGATAGCAATCTAGGGAAATATAGAGTAACTGTCAGTATATTGGTTTGCTGAAGAAACACTCCAGGGGTTTCCTAACTGTGGACATGGGTCTAGAGTGTATGGAGACGGTTGTTTAACACACACAGGCTCTATTAGTGCTGGAACATGATTGTTTCTGATTGGCAAGAGAAGGAGCAGATCAGGAAACAAAAATTCAAAATAGACAAAAAATGGAAGGAACTACAATGAGAAATTAAATATTCTACTGTTACACTAGAAGGTTTCAGCATTCCTTTATAACACTTGACAGATCCATCAGGAAGTAAAGAAAAAGTATACTTTTGAATCAATCATTTCTATTATGGGTCAAATTACTTCCACACAAATACATGTTTAAATTCTAAACATGGTTAAGTTAGAACTTAAACCGTACCTCCAAATTTTACTGGGTTTTAAATGAGAGTCATTGTGATCTTAGCAATTAAAAGTATCCTCTTTGAACAGGGTGGACCCATTCTCCAAATAGGGCATCTGTTCTCATGAAGATGGGGCACATTCATGAGAGACTAATGCCATGTGATGCAAGCAGAGAGGAAAGTGCTGCAGTTGAAAACCAAGCAGATCAAGGATGCCCACCAAACCAGTAACAGGTAAGAATGGGCAGGAAAAATCCTTCCTTAAAGTTTTCAGAAGTAACATGTTTCTGCTAACAGGTCAATGTGGGATTCCTAGGAAATAGAGCTCTAAGATAGTACACTTACATTACTTCAACCCAAGAAAGCTGGTACTTAGTTATGGCAACCTTAGGAATTTACCAAAACCATTATCAATCACATAGATCTATTTGGCATTTGTACAAATACTTCATACGACAGTGAGAGAATAAAATTTGTTTTCAAGTTAACATGAGGTATTCATCAAGATAAAATATATTTTGGCCCAAAACGTTCCTTGGCATGTTGAGAAATTGTGCAAATTTGCTGTCAGGAGAAGAGAAGTTGGCAAATGGAAGAAGGATGCACCCACGACAGTTCTTCAGTGCCAGACTTAGAAGGCAAGAAGACTGCTTCTCAGTGAGAGGGGAACTAAAGGAAGTCACCCAAACTTAATAGTGAATGGAAAAAATTATAGAGGAATATAAAGTCAAAAACTCAAGCAAAAGAAATAATACAAGACAGAAGCAAATTTAAGATAGAGAGAACCTTTATTTCTTGCAGCTCCACAACCTGTAATGCAACCAGTGCGAATAATTCTTCCTCTCAGGTGTGCAAAAGAGTGGTTTCACAAAAACTCAATAGTGGACACTCAGGGAGTCTTAGAAAATCAGAAACTTGGCTACATTAAACAAAGACAGAAAAGAAAGTACATTAGATCCAAGCTGATGGTGGCAGAAGCAGCAGTAGCAGCAGCAGGATTAGTGGCACTGCTAGATCACCTAAAGAAGGAAATGGACAGAAACAAAATAGAAAGATTCAGTGTGAAAATCCTGAGATCAGAGAGGCAACGTTTTCTTGGCTGAAAAGAGGCTTCTTTGCACTGCACACTGTACATGAAGAAAGATCTGTGATTCATGCTGTCCCCAGAGAGCAAGGCAGGAGCCACCTTGACACAGCCAAGCTGATGCTGCCACTGCAGGAGCCAGGAGCTGGGAGATCTGAGCAGGTAGGCACAAATGGACCTGAAAGGCACCTGCCACAGCACCTAGGCTTTGCCTGGCTGAGCTAGAGCAAAAGGCAAGGAGAGAATTCTCCCCAGGGGAACTCAAGTCAGAGATGTGCAGGCAAGCTCTGGTCCTTTCCTCCTTGAGTCTGGTGCCTCCCAGGACCAGCTGAAAGGGATTGAGAATTTGAAGGAGCAGGTGTAAAAATGGGCTGCTGGGAATAGATGCCCAGACCATAAGCCCAGGAAGCATGTAAAGGTCGCTCCACAGGCAGCAGAGTGGGTGGGGAGAAGCTGACTAGCACACCCATAGTTGGAATTAAGGACAAGATTCAGAAAATCACCTCAATAGATGTAGAAAAGCTCTTGATTAAAAAGGAGAAACAATTCATTTCAAAAATAAGGGAGAAACCTGGAAAAAAAGGAACTTAGTTTCAATATAATAAAAGCCATACATGAGAAATTCAAAGCCAACATCACACTGAACAGAGATAAAAATGAACTGTCCTCTTCAAATATCAAGAACAAGAAAAGAATGTCTACTTTTGCCAATTTTATTCAATATATTTTTCTGAAAAAATGTCAGAACAATCAGGCAAAAGTAGGAAATTAATAGGATACCATAAGAAAAATTCAAATTGTCCACATTACCTGGTGACATGATTCTATATTTAGAAGGCCCAAAAATTGTCACCAGAAGAATTCTAGAAGTAATAAATTTAGCAATGTAGCAGGATAAAAGATGAACACAAATAAATCAATATCGTCACTATACTCCAACATTGATGGCACTGATTTAGAATTCAAGAAAATAATTTCTTTTATAATAATGTAAAAAAGCCCCTGAGGATAAATCTACCAAATAGGATGTAAGATCTCTACAACAAAAACTATAGAACACTGAAAAAGAAATGGAAGAAGACCTCAGAAGGGGCAAAATAGTTCTGTGTTCTTGGATAGGCAGAATTAATATTGTCAAAGTGGCCATAATATCAACAATATCCAGGTTCAATGAATTCAATACAATCCCCTTCAAACTACAAATGATATTCCTTACAGTATTGAAAAACTAACGCTGAAATTCATTTGAGATGATGATGATGATAATAATAGTAATAATAATAATAATTATAATATAATATTATATTAATTATTATATTTATTAAATAATAATAATAATAATAATAATTATTATTATTATTATTTGGCAAAGCAATTCTGAGCAAGAAAAAGTAAGGTGAAAGCCAGCACAATGACAAATTTTATATTTTACTACAGAGATGAGTAGCAAAAATAGTATCTTATTGAAATGAAAATAGATATGAAGATTCTTGAATTGAATATACCACACAGAGACAACACACCTGATACTTACATTCACCTGATACTGGACAACAGCACCAAAATACATGTTAAAGAGGACATTACGGTTTAAACAAATGGTGCTGGGGAAACAGGATAAGCATAGAAATACCAGGAAGGATGAGAGAAAGAAGGTACACAGAAACAATGTTGGTGGGTTTGTAAATTATTATGACAACTCTGGAAAGCAATGTGCAGATTCCTGACAAGCCCAAGAGTGGAACTCATAGGACTCAGTTATTACATTCCTCCCTGCTTATTCTATAAAACTGCAACTCAGCATACTATAGTGATACAATCACTTCAATGTCTCTAGCATTCACCATAAATACATTGTATGATCAACCCAGATGTCCACCAGCAGTTGAAATAATCAAGTGTACAGAATTAAAAGGTAACTAGATCTTTACTTCTGGAGCTATAGCACTGCTGAATGACTCAAAGCATGTAAATTTGTACATGTTAAATAAAAGAAGAATTGGAAATCTTAATCAACTAGAATCCTTATTGCAGAATGGACACAATGACAGGATTTCCACAGTACCTTCGTTGGAATTCTCATTTGGAACAGCACTGTTTGGTGGCCGGAGATCTCCTCTGGACCAAGGCCAGAGGCAACAGCCTGGGAAATGTGATAAAACAGTTAGCTGTTGACAATGTGCTAGCAAGAAAACATAGGGTCATCAATAGTAATTCAAATAACAGTTCAACCAGTTTTAATTGATAAGTGATCATTGTAAATATCTGGGGGTATAATTTGAGCTTTGAATTCAAGTATGTATTTATTCACTAATAGCATGCCCAGAAACTTAAATATTTCTTGTATGTTTTTTTTCTGTCATTTTCAACAACAAGAGGTGATAATTATCTTATCAGATATAGGTCTGGGACACAAAGATAAATGCTGCATAATATCACTCTTTCGTGGAAACTGAAAAATTGATCATAGAAGGTGAGAGTAGAGTGTTAGTTAGCAGAGAAAGGGAGACAGTGTTACAATTGAATATTAGAAAAAAAGTTCTGATGTATTTTTGCAGTCTGTTAACAGAGTTAAAAACAGTAAAATCTGGGTCTCGGGATGTGGCTCATTTGGAGAATGCTTGCCTTGCATGTCTGAGGCATGGGGTTTGATTCCCAAACCACATATATATAAATAAATAAATAAAGGTCCATGAATAACTAATAAAAAATTTAAAAAATAACAAAATCGATGTTTAATAAATTTTGAAGGAAGGATGTGAATGCTCTTAGATTTCACACTACTGAGTTTATTTTTCACCATTGGGCCAGCAAAGCACCTGAGTCAGATTGATCTTTAGGATAACAATGCAATGTGTGAGGTCTACAACCCAACACAATATTGTGTGGTCAAAAAGAATCACTGAAGCAGAATCATAGAAATCAGAGAAAACAGTGACCATAAGCAGAGGCTGTGGTTATGTGGCTTTTGTTCAAATCCTACCTCAAAAATTAAATACCTGTCCAGTTAAATAAACCCCTTCTCAATTGTTGCAAAAAGTGTGGCATCTGATCCATGTAATGGTATAAGGCTGACAATGATCACATCCATGCATTCTTAAGCGGACTGGTGCTTCATATGGGTGCTAATGTGTCCTGACATTAAATAGTACACTTCATTAAATGTGTGGAAAAATAAGCTCAATCGTTGACAGTGTTTGAACAGAGAGGTGTCAAACAGAGGTCATCCTCCAGAGCAATGGGTAAAGAAAGTTTATTCCTCATTCTTTACAGATGGATATTTGTAAAGCTCATGGAGAATATCTGTGACCTCCTATGACTCCATATCAGCCTAAAGGGATGGGTGGAGCAGAGTCTGTCCACCACAATTTAGAGTTTAGGTGTTTGTAATTTGGAGATTTTATGTGTCTTGCCCAGATTCACAAGAATGATGAGCAGTGGATATGGGACAGGAATGTAGCTATTTACCTGGGACCAGAAATCCCTGAGCACTTGAGTCCTCTAGTGGATATCCTAGAACCAGGAAACCAGAACACTTCTCAGTGCTTTTTGAATACTCCTTCCTTCAGGCCTCTTTGGCATGAGGTTTCAGTAGCAGACACCATGAGAAATGTTCAAGTTATAACCCCGGGCTCCTGTCTCTTCATTGCAATTACTGACTTAAAAATGATCATTCATGTAAATGAAGACTATCTGAAGGTCAAGGTGAAAAGGTTAAGAATGTAAGAATTGAGTTCTGTTTTCCTGGAACCTGAAACTCATGTAGAAGTTGAAAACAACTCCCGGAAATGCCCACTAAATGTATGTTGAAATCTCCCCTGATCATCTGGTTGCTCTACGAAAACAAACCCCCTACCAGAATCCATGCAATGATTGGCTATGCTGTATGTGAAGTCCCTGCCCTCTCCAAGGAATGTATATAAGCTCTGCTTAAGCTGTTTCCAGGGCTCTCTGCTCTATTCAAGTGAGCTCTGAGCCCCAGCATGCTGGACCCCCCAATAAACCCTTTGCTGTTGCATGAGACAGTCTCTTGGTGGTCTCTTCCTCTGACGCTTGCCCGACCTTTACAAAGGGTAGAGTCCACACTTGGAGCCATCCTCCCCCAGGGTCTTCTCACTTCCAGCTGCCTCCAAGTGATCCTTCCTGATGAGCAGTTGACCATCTAAATCATCAGAGTTCTCTGGGGCTCACCAACTGTTTCAGAACTTGGGACATTCTAAACCAACTGCCACTTGATGGCTGTGCCAAGAATGAAGTTTCCTTGAGCTTTTACCTCCTGGATGGCCTGTTAGTGGGGATTAATCAGGGAAACAGATACTCTGGGCTGATGGTTTGATGTTTCCATGTCAGAAGCTGGCCTGCCCCATGTCTGCAGTCTAATATTCTGAGCCATAATCTGAGCAGTCAGACAAGGCCTGGTTGAAATATCATTTCTCCATATGCTCCAGCTCTGATAAGGCATATTCCTGCTCCTGGCTTTCCAAGCCTCTTTCTAGACCCTGCATGGCCAGGGGCCAGAGACTTACCTGCCTAGATGGAACCACCACTAACTATAACCTGTGAACCTCAACCAATGAATCCTCCCTGAAACCACTGAGGCCCTCATTTCCTCAATTATCAGACATTCACTCCACTGACCTCAAGGCACTGTCCTTTTAGCCTTCTTCCCAGTAGCCCCCAAACACCTGGGATCCTGTAGTTATCAACCAATTGGAAACGTTTTCTGAAATTTCAGTCCTCTTTTCTTTTACAAAAGTCTTGATTTAGACTTCTCTAACATTATTTTTAAATATTCATATACATAGAGATGGGTTTGGTTTCTAATTGCCCTTTCATGGTATATATATCGCCTTACTTAGCATCCATATACTATGTCTCACTTTATTTCTTCATTTCATGAAAGCAAGGTGGGTGTCCTGCTCCTGTAATTCACTTTAAAGGCACACATGTTATTGGCATTAGGAATGGTTCATTTATCTAAATTTAGAAAAACATTTTCAGTAACCAGGTCAATAGAACAAGCAAATAAATGAATTGAGTGATAAAACAATATCACCAAATATTTAAATCTCAGGAGAGAAGATTCAGTGTTGAAGATGAAAAAATCAAGAGGAAAATATATTCAGTAAACATTAACTGCCCTTTGAAGAAACACACTTAAAAATATCAGACAACATACCTTTCCCACAGCAGTTAAGATTTCCCATGGCCAACCAGGAACTCAAAACCTCCCTACTCTTCTCCAACTTTAACTTACACCAACTCACTCACCACACCAACTGAGTGGAAATGGAAGGTAAGATGTGCATTCCACATTACCATGGTGACTGGTCAACATGGAACTTTCATTGTGAGCACATGCCACATTCTGAGCTGCTACTATTAGAAAGTGTATTTTCATGTCCAAGTGTGTTGTTGAATAGTCTGTGTATTGCTTCAAAAACTGACACCTAGAACTATATATTAATATTTGTTGTTAATAAAAATAAGTTAAATTAGAAAAAAAAGGATTTACTCCCAAAATTATTTCATTGATCAAAAAATCATGGGATGAAAGGGATGCATAGCTATAGTTTTGAGAATCAAAGAAGATTCCATTTCTGGTTTGTAATTCTAAACCAACACATGTCTCAATCTTTCTGAACCTCCAAACATTTGTAGATAGAGAAAATTAAAATGTCTTTTTGATTCAGAATGAAAATGTATACAAAGTATTATCTTTTAAGAGTTGAGGAAATTTTCAGGAAGGAGAAATTTTAAGATCACATCCCCCTTATTTTAAATTTGAAAACAAAACTATTTTCTATTTAGTAGGATTTAATCCAATCATTTGAATTAATCTTCCTCTTCCATGACTCCTGCTGTGGAATCCATTCTTTTGCTTCTCATCCTAACCTGTCATCTCATACCACAAACACTCATGGTTGAACATGCACATGGTGAGGTCTATACAAACAATGTATGCAAAGTCTTCACATTGTAAAAGCTATCTATGCTAAACCCAAGTGCAACATTATTACTAAATGAGAAAAGGAGAAAGCATTCCCTCTAAGGACAGAAACAAGACAGGGATGCCCTCTTTCAAACTCTAGTCAGAGTAATCAGACAGATGAATGAAATTAAAGTGATTTGCATAGAATAAGAACTCAAATTATCACCCCTTGCTGAGGACATAGTTCTATATTTAGAAGATCCAAAAAATTCTTCCAGAAACCTTCTAGAACCAATAAATACATTCAGCAAATTAGGATATAAAATCAATACCCATGAATCAAATGAATTTCTATATATAAGCGATGAATCCACAGCAAGATAAAGTAGGAAAACCTCCCCATTGACTCTAGCCTCAAATAAATAGAACACTTGGGAATCAATCTAAAAAAAGAGGTTCAAGACCTCTACAATGAAAACTATAGAACACTAAGAAAAAAAATTGAAAAAGATCTTAGAAGATGGAAAGATTTCTCATGCTCTTGGATAGGCAGAATTAATATAGCCAAAAATGGCCATACTACCAAAACTTTTACAAAGATTTAATGCAATTCCTATTAAAATCCCAATGACATTCTTGTTTTTTAATTAAAAACACCAGGCAAAGGCTAATGCTCTCCCACATGGGGTCTTTCCCTTTGGGTCTCTCCTGACCCTCTTTTTGGCTTTGGCTTATGCTTTCCCTCAGGGAAGTCATTCCATGTGGACCTTCAGGACCTTCTTTTTGCTTGGGGCTTTTTCTATCTCCCAGGTTGCATCTGCATGGAAGGTTCTCAGGATATTCATCCTGGCCCCAGCAACTCAGGCAACTCAGGACAAGGCAACTCTGGGAACTCTGGACACACAGGTAACTCTGGACACATTGAAGAGCCATTTCCTCCTGGCACCCCACTGGAGCCCACAAGCCAGGTGGATAGCTGACAAGAGGAGGCACCTGGGGTGCAATTGCTGTCACTGCTGTGGCTGCTGTTCCTGCTGATTCTGATTTCATTACTACAGGGGCTTGTAGAGATGTTTAGTATGGGAATCCGACTGGGATTGGCACTGAATGGGGCACAGACATTTTCACATGGGGTTGCAGTGCCTGGAGCCAATGACCTGGGTGTCCTGGCACATAAAGCAAAGGTGTTGGGGCTGGCATCTGGGCCTCCAAATGTGGTATGCCCTGTGTTCCAGGTGCTACCACCTCTGCCTGCTCCTCTCCTTCCAGGGACCATGCCACAGCACCATGCTGTTGGGCTCCCATAACAGGTACAACCTTTGGGGGCAATGGATCTGCGAAGGCTGACCTCTCAGCCTGAGGTAGCCTCTCACGTAGCACTTCACGCTCATCCATTGCCTGTTGAAAGACAATCTAAGTGAAGTGCAGCTGAGTAGTAGCATCATCACGGTCCTCACACAGCCACTGCAGCTCAGAGGCCAAATCCCAGCAAGCCGCTCACCCTCCTCCAGTTGGTCCTGCAGCAGACAGGCACGATACCCCTGCTGCTCCTGCTGCCTTGCCACCACTCGCATGCCCAGGGAAAGGGCACTTCAGGTGCATTCCCTCTTGAGGTCTCGAGGCACCTGAAATTTCACCACCACAGTGCAAATCCACTCCTCTACCTTGTTCCAGGGACAAGAGGGAAAGGCCATGTAGAACTCGGGGCCACCAGTGTTCAGGAGAGCTTCATTATTAATGAATCGGACCACCTCCTTGTGGAGAAAGCCACTGGCATGCTCGCCAAATTCCACTCTCATGGCTCTGGCGGCCTTTATTTCTTAATTTCATGAAAACAATGTGGATGTCCTCCCCTTGTTTATTTTTTCACTTTTCTATTAAAATATTTATTTATTTTAATTTGTTATATGTGATGGCAGAATGCATTTCATTTTATATTAGATGTAGAGAGCACCTTTTTTCAAGTCTCTGGTTGTACAAAAAGTATTTTCACACCATTCGTGTCTTCATATATGTACTTAGGGTAATGATGTCTAACTCATTCCACCATCATTTGTACCCCCATGCCCTCTCCATTCCCCTCCTTTCCCTTTGCCCTATCTAAAGTTCTTCCATTTCTCCCATGCCCTGCTATCATCATTATGAATCAGCATCCTCATATCAAATAAAGCATTTGGCCTTTGATATTTTTCGATTGGCTTACTTCACTTAGAATTATATTCTCCTACTCCAACCATTTACTTGTAAATGCTATTATTTTATTCTCTTTTAGTTCTGAGTAATATTCCATTGTGTGTGTGTGTGTGTATATATATATATATATATATATATATATATATATATATATATATATATATATATATAAAAGTTTCTCTGTGTATTCATCTACTGAAGGGCATCTGGTTTTGTTCCACAATTTAGCTATTATAAATTGTGCTGCAATAAACATTGATGTGTCTGTGTTCCTGTAGTAAGCTGTTTTTCAGTCCTTTACATCTAAGCCAAGAAGTGGGATAGCATGGTCAAATGGTGGTTATGTTGTAAGTTTCCATGAACTCTCCATACTGACTTCTAGTTTGGCTACACCAAATTACAGTCCCACAAGCAATGTGGGAGTGTGCCTTTTCCCCTACACTTGGACAACTCTTAGTGTTGTTTGTAATCTTGATGGCTGCCATTCTGATGGGAGTGAGAATCTTAGAGTACTTTTGATTAGCATTATATCTCTACTAATGAATGATAGTCTTCATATAACTAGAAAAAGAAACCAAAATTTTATTTGTAAAAATAAGAGGCCTAGAATAGACAAAGCAATCGTCAGCAAGAAGAATGAAGCAGAAGGCAACACAATACCAGAATTTAAACTATACTATGGATCAATAGTAACAAAAACAGCATGTTGTTGGTACCAAAGGACACAAGTGGAACAATAACACAAAAATACAAGACACAAAGATGAACCCACATCTAGATGATAATATGGTCCTCATCTTTAAGTTTATTGAGGTGGAAGATTTATACAATGAAAACTACAAAACCCTAAAGAGAGAAATAGAAGAAGATCTTAGAAGGTGGCAAAATATAACCTCGTCATGGATAGGCAGAACTAACATCATCAAAATGGTGATATTACCCAAACTTCTCTATAGGTTCAATGCAATGCCAATCAAAATCCCAACGGCATTTTTTCTAGAAAAAGATAAAGCAATCATTAAATTAATATGGAAAAATAAAAGACCCAGAATAGCAAAAGAAACTCTAAGCAGGAAGTGTGAATCAGGCGGTATAGTGATACCAGATTTCAAACTATACTACAGAGCAATAGTAACAAAAACAGCATGGTACTAGTACCAAAACAGGCGGGTGAACCAATGGTACAGAATAGAGGACACAGAGACTAATCCACAAAGTTACAGCTATCTTATATTTGATTAAGGGGCTAAAAGCATGCAGTGGAGGAAGGATAGCATCTTCAACAAATGGTGCTGGGAAAACTGGAAATCCATATGCAACAAAATGAAACTGAATCTCCTTCTCTTGCCATGCACAAAAGTCAACTCGAAATGGATCAAGGAGCTTGATATCAAATCAGAGACTCTGTGTCTGATAGAAGAAAATGTTGGCTCTGATCTACATATTTTGGGTTCGGTCTCCAAATTTCTTAAGTGGACACCATAGCACAAGAGTTAATAACAAGAATCAACAAATGGGACTTACTTAAACTAAAAAGATTTTTCTCCGCAAGAGAAACAATAAGAGAGGTAAATAGGAAACCTACATCCTGGGAACTAATTTTCACTCCTCTCACTTCAGATAGAGCCCTAATATCCAGAGTATACAAAGAACTCAAAAAATTAAGCAATAAGATAACAAATAACCCAATCAACAAATGGGCCAAGGACCTGAACAAACACTTCTCAGAGGAGGACATACAATCAATCAACAAGTACATGAAAAAATGCTCACCATCTCTAGCAGTCAGAGAAATGCAAATCAAATCCACCCTAAGATACCATCTCACTCCAGTAAGATTGGCAGCTATTATGAAGTCAAACAAAAACAAGTGCTGGCGAGGATGTGGGGAAAAGGGTACACTTGTACATTGCTGGTGGGACTGCAAATTTGTGCAGCCAATTTGGAAAGCAGTATGGAGATTCCTGGGAAAACTGGGAATGGAACCACCATCAGATCCAGCTATTCCCCTTCTTGGACAATTCCCTAAAGACCTTAAAAGAGCTTACTATAGGGACACTGTTACAACAATGTTCATAGCAGCACAATTCACATTAGCTAGACTGTGGAACCAACCCAGATGCCCTTCAATAGATGAATGGATAAAAACATGTGGCATTTATACACAATGGCGTATACTTTGCACTAAATAATGACATGGAATTTGCAGGGAAATGGATGGCACTAGGGCAGATTATGCTAAGTGAAGCTAGCCAATCCCTTCAAAATAAATGCCAAATGTCTTCATTGATATTAGGAGAGCTACTAAGAACAGAATGGAGAGGAAGAGCATCAGAAGAAGATCACCACTAAACAGGAACGAGAGGGGGGAGGGAAAGAGAGAGAGAAGGGAAATTGCATGATAAAGGAAGGAGACCCTCATTGTTATACAAAACTACATATAAGAGGAAGTGAGGGGGAAAGGGAAAAATAAACAAGAGAGAGAAATGAATTACAGTAGATGGGATAGGGAGAGAAGAAGGGAAGGGAGGGGAGGGGAGAGGAGAGAAGGGGAGCAGAGGGGGGATAGTAGAGGATAGGGAAGGCAGCAGAATATAACATACACTAGTATGGCAGTAGGTAAAAAATGGTTGTGTAACCGGTGTGAATCTGCAATAATATGTATATAGGGTTAAAATGGGAGTTCATAATCGGCTTGAATCAAATGTGTGAAATATGATATGTCAAGAGCTTTGAAATGTTTTGAACAACTAATAAAAAAAGTAAATTGAATAAAAGAACATGTATTACATGGAACTGTTTTTCTCATAAGCACTTAAGTGAGTGAATGCACCACAAGGAAGCTATCACAGGTGTGGTGAGCCACTTCTGCAGATTATGGTCGCCATTACAAGATGGCGCTGGCTCCGCTGTGGTCTGTGACAAACAACTCCTTATTTGGGAGAGTTGGCGCATGGTTTTTCAACACCCTATGAGAAAGTTCCACGTGGCAGCTTCGCATTGGGGCTTGAGATGCTTTTTTAAGGCTGGGAGGGGCATCCGGGGTGAGAAGAAGAAATATCAAGGGCCTGAATAAACTGCTGAAAGAAGATTCCTGAGTTGCGTCTTCCTTGTGGGCAAGGGGTCGCGACAAGTGGTGCCGAGACCCGGGAACCAGAACTTTCAGTAGTCAGGGGTGGTGCACCGGTTAGTCTCAGGTAAGTGGGATCCGTGATCAAAGCGGGGATTAGTCCCCGGTAAGTGGGATCTGCGATCAAAGCGGGGCAGCTCCTCTGTAAAGCAAGAGAGAGCGTTACATTTTATTGCAGCTGCACTGTGTACTTTCACTTTTGTTTTTTGTGCGTCTTTTGTTGTGTCATGGGTGTCGCATCTTCAAGTCCGCTTCTCCTGCCCTTAGATGGCCTGTTATGTTCCAAGGGCCTAGAAGTGAAACAGTACTTTACAGAGATTTTTACAGAAGACAGATATTGCTGCACCGTGGTTTGTGTTTTCGGGCAGCCTTACTATACCTAGCTGGGATAAGTTAGGCAAAGATCTTGACTTTGCTTATGAGCAAGGCATATTAGAGGGTGGGGTGATACCCCTTTGGAAGAGGGTCCATAGTTGCCTCACAGATGGCAGATGTCAGGAAGTACTTACTAAAGGACAGGAAGTTCTAGAGCAATTACATGAGGAAAAATCAGAGATGGCAGGAAGTGAGGTATTTCAGGAGGATGGGAGTGTGCGAAGCGTGAAACAGGGGAGGAGATGATTGTATCCAGATCTCAGTATGCTGCACACACCCCCATACGAAAGTGGGTCAGAGGAAGTGGAGGATGAGGAGGAAGAGCTCGGGAGGCTGTCTCGTCAGCCAGGGAGTTTAGCTATAGGAGAAGGGAACAAAAATAAACAGGGGCTCAAGAAAAATGATCCTCCGTATCTACCGCCGTACAGTGGGGGTGTTTTGGGGAGAGATTTCCATGCCCAAACATGGAGGGCTGTTAACGCTGAGATGGGTCTTGCTTATCCAGTTTTCCAGGATGACAATAGGGGAAGATTCCATGAGCCCTTAGATTTCAAAATTGTGAAGACTCTGGCGGAGTCTGTGCGCACTTATGGGGTGGATGCCGCCTTCACACTAACTCAGGTGGAGAGTCTGTCTAGATACTGTATGACTCTCTCTGATTGGGCTAGCCTTGTTCGGGCTTGTGTTTCTCCAGGTAAATATTTGGACTGGAGAGCCTTTGTGCTAGAGGGCGCGGTAGAGCAGGCCGCCCAAAACCATGCGGCGGGACACCTCCATTGGGACAAGGATATGCTTTTGGGACAAGGTAGATTTGCTAATCAACAGACAGGATTCCCTCTTGAGGCATATGATCAAATTAACAACATTTGCATTCGGGCATGGAAATCACTTCCAAATAGAGGAGAGGTGTCTGGTAATTTGACCAAGATTCTACAAAGCCCTACAGAACCTTTTTCATATTTTGAAGCAAGGATGGTGGATGCCGCTGGAAAGATTTTTGGGGATCCTGATAGAGCCATGCCCCTTATCAAGCAATTGGTCTTTGAGCAATGCACCAAGGAATGTAAAGCAGCAATCACTCCTTATAAAAACAAGGGCATAGAAGCATGGATGAAAGTGTGTAGAGAGATTGGAGGGCCTTTAACTAATGCAGGTCTTGCAGCTGCTGTCCTTCGGATTGCAAAAGGGGGCGGTCCTGGTGCCGGAACATGCTTCCATTTTGGTTAATCCGGCCATTTCAAACGTGACTGTCCCAAAAAAGACAATTTTATTGGACCTGCTCACGGTGGCCCTTCCAATGGCCCTCGTCAACCGGGGCTGTGTCCAAAATGCAAAAAGGGGAAGCATTGGGCAAAAGAGTGTAGATCAGTGAGGGACATCCATGGACAGCCTATTTCAGCTGGGCCAAAAAACGGCCGAAGGGGCCCCCGACCCCAGGGCCCACAAATATATGGGGCAGTGGAGAATGTCACACCTGAACCCGAGACATGGCCTTCTCTGTGCCATCCCACGAGACGCGGAGAGCCACTACAGGTGCCGCAGGATTGGACCTCTGTTCCACCTCCAGACTCATATTAACACCTAAGATGGGAGTCCAATTGGTGGAAACTGAGTTCAAAGGGCCTTTACCACCTGGTACTGTAGGTTTGCTAATTGGACGTGCATCCTCTATCCTACAAGGTCTTCATGTTTTCCCCGGAGTCATAAGCCCTGATACTGTAGGGGAAGTAAAGGTTACGGTGGAAGCTCCAAGGGGCATTGTGCCTATCTCCCCAGGGGATCGGTTTGCTCAATTGCTAATTTTGCCTAACTTGCATAATTACTTCGCTGCTGACTCAAGGTCACGGACGGGAAATGAGATTGGTACCACCGGAGGGAATTATGCCTATTTGTCACTGAATATGAGCAATCGCCCCACTTTGGAATTAAGCATAGAAGGTAAATCTATTGTGGGATTGTTGGATATAGGAGCAGATCGTAGTATCATAGCCCTTAAGGAGTGGTCTAAGGGATGGCCAGTGCAGACTTCTGATCAATCCCTAAGAGGACTTGGATATGCCACTCATTTCAAGGCCTCTCCTTACTGTTCCCCTAATCTTGGTTTCCCCCAAACATTTACGCCTTGTCAAGATCATTCTTGGGAGAAACATCAAGTTGCTAAAGGTTTCTCCCTTTCCCCCCTCTCTTAAGAGGTATGTTTATAGCTTTAACAACAGTGCCAACTCCTCTACAGAAGTAGGTTGGTCCTGGTTTCAATGGCTGATTTTCAATGAAAAGGGGGCTTCAGCCGATATTTCTGCACTGGCTCAGTTGCTAGGAGCCAAAAGTTGGCTGGCTAATGTTTCTGGTACTGTTAGGGAAAGTGAACGAGGTAATAGACTTACATCTGTTTCATTCAACTCTCTGTTGTATAATGCCACATTGCTCCCTACAATGGTCTGTGTCCAATCCCCGTTCTTATTCCTTTTGGCTAATGCCACCTCGTCAGGGATGCTGGATTGTTCTCATACTACCTGTCTCTTATCTGAGTGTTGGAATGGTTCCTGGACTGTAGCAGTGGTTATGAAAATTCCAACTTTTGTCCCAATCCCGGTCACTGCGGTTCCTGATAAATTCCCTATTGTTGAGCTACTTAGAGTCCGCAGAGATTTTGGAATCACAGTGGCTATAGTGACAGCCGTGGCGGTATCTGCTGCGGCAGCGGTTACGGCTGGAGTGGCTATGGCCAATCAAGTACAAACTGCTGCCACCATTAATCAAGTTGTCCAACAAACTTCCACTATATTTGAATCCCAAAATACAATTAATCAACATATTTTGTCAGGGATTTTAGCTGCCAACCAAAGGATACATTTACTCCAAGCTCAGGTAGAAGAATTGGCTGACTTGGTGCTTTTGGGTTGTGTTGACCAACGTGCACATTTATGCATAACCTCTGTCAGATTTAATGATTCCAGGAATGCTTCCTGCATCACTGGCAAATATTTGGCCAGAAATTGGTCCATGGAAGCGGAAGACATGATCCAGTCTCAACTAACCCAGATAGCTGTCTTGAATAGTACCCGTGTTGATCCCGTGACTTTGGGTCAATTCGCCGATTAGATATCTTCTGCCTTTTCCTTTTTTAAAGAGTGGGTGGGGGTAGGCATTTTTGGTGCAATGTGTTGCTTCGGTATGTTTCTCTGTTTGTGGTTTCTCTGTCGCCTCAAGGCCCGCAGTGCTCACGATAAGGCTCTGATCATCCAAGCTCTTGCAGCTTTAGAAAATGGCAATTCACCTCAAGTCTGGCTTGCGCATCTTAAACAGTAAATCTTTGACATGGTCGTTGCACCCCAAGTTATTATAACATTGCACTGGGATTGGCATGTCTTTCCTCATTATTCTCTTAGTGTTGGAAAGCCCTTGCACTCTGCCGGTCTTGCTGCCATTGCACGCAGATGGGTTTCCACACTAGTGCTTCTCTATTGCCATAAAGTCCATGCCTTTCTTTCAGGGTGTTGTCAACTTGTTTGTCGGTGTAAACAGCCACAGTTCAGCCTCAGCTATCCCCCTTCGTCCACCATCATCACGATACAGGATGCGAGGCAAGGCACTGCACTTGAGTGATCCTTGAAGTGGACCTCAAGGAGAGCATGTCCTATTGCATGCGGGTTTGATGTCCACGCCCCGCCCCACGAAAAAAGGTGTTGGCTGATATGGCCTCGGATCTGGGGAAGGGCCCTCCTTAGGACTGAGCCATACTATGCAGCCACTTCTGCAGAGTGGGATAGGACCTCTACTCTCGCCTGTATTGTTTTCAGAAAACAGAAAGGGGGAACTGTGGTGAGCCGCTTCTGCAGATTATGGTCGCCATTACAAGATGGCGCTGGCTCCGCTGTGGTCTGTGACAAACAACTCCTTATTTGGGAGAGTTGGCGCATGGTTTTTCAACACCCTATGAGAAAGTTCCACGTGGCAGCTTCGCATTGGGGCTTGAGATGCTTTATTAAGGCTGGGAGGGGCATCCGGGGTGAGAAGAAGAAATATCAAGGGCCTGAATAAACTGCTGAAAGATGATTCCTGAGTTGCATCTTCCTTGCGGGCAAGGGGTCGCGACACACAGGCACATTGAGATACTCAGGACTGCAGCTTAACCCAGCTGATGCTCACTGTGGGTGGGGGTCTGCACTTGGGTACAGAATTGGGTTTCTGTTTATACCCAGGGGTGCAGGAGTTGTACAAGACTCACATCCACATTAGAATACCAACAATATCCTCTGGCAAAAAGGTAGACTCTGCCTTACAGCTGAATAAGAGTTGCAGAACATGGGGTGGCTGGAGGACATCAGTGGCCAGTGTACCTGTTCCCTCAGCGAACATGGATAACTTAGTACCACCGGGCAGAAGGTAAGAAAACCAAGGCAGCAACACCTGGCCTTGACTCAGGGGACCAGAGGCCATGGCCTACAATCAGCACCCTTCTGACCCAGGAGGTGGGTGGAAGGAGGCATTAACAGCAGTGGCTCTGTCAATATTCAGAGCCCTGACTGGGCTGCAGCTCCTGGATGCCAGATATGTAGGTATGCAAGGCTTGTCCGTAGCACTGAGCTCTGGCAAAATTGTCTATGGAGCAAACCACCTAATTGCTATACTTATTCACTTGTGTGCACAAATCAAGAAAAGGACAGTTAAAATGCACATGCGGTGTGATCTCTTAGCATAATGATCAAAAGAGGAGAACAGCAGGTCTCCTACAAAAAGAGTTTTTTGTAGATGTTAGAATCACCTAGTGATTGCAGGAGACAGGACACAGAAGGACTAGGCTGCAGAGAGAGCCACTGTCTCAATGGGGTCTCAAGAGGCACACACTGGCTGGTCAGTTTGCTTTCTAATCACTGTGCTTAGAAACATTTGACTAATCAAAGGCTGTGATTACAATTTTAAGAGGAACTGCTCTGGCTGTTAGGGACCATTTTGTCTTTTATTAAAAGCATTGTTCTGAGCGCTTCTGACAGACACTAGGGCATTTTAGTGCTTCCCAGAAGGCGGCCACTGCCTCCTCAGACTTGAGCATCTGAACTACCAACTGACCAGAGTTCCAGCCAGGGTGACCCTCACCGTGAAGGTAAGAGTCAAACTGCATGTCCAGCAATAGCTCCTGAGTGGACCACAGAAAGACGCAGTTAGGAACACCCTCCAAAAACAAAAGACAACATTTTTCAAAAATATTTTTTACAGCAGTATAACTAATTTACAAAAAGCTACAAAAATCATATTTACCAGGACACATCTGTTAAATAAAAACATCATGTTAGTGTGCATTTAGGCAGGGCTATGTACAAGGATTCTGGTTCTTGCTCTCCTTAGAACAATAGCCCATGCCCAAATTGGCCCACCCTGGCAGGGCTGCAGGGAGGATAGCAGAGGCAAAACAGACCCTCCACACAGTGGCACTCTGCCCACCCTGTTTCCCCTAAAACTTACCCCGGCATCATGCAATGTTCCTGGCAGCCCCTGGAGGCCGGTGGGAAACAGGGCTCAGACTTCCCAGTCAGGGTGAGCAGCGATGACTCCTTTCAGCAGAGCATCCAAGCAGAAATAGAACTATTTCTGAATGAGAAAAGACAACATGAAAACCAAAAGTGTGACAGGTCTGTGGATACGAAAACAAAGTCAAATGAAAATTCTCCTCAATCCACACTGAAACCTACCCAGGAGCCCCCTGTCATGGTGCTGCTAGCCACAGTCTGATGGAGCCTGTTAGGAGTTTTTCTTTCATGAACTTTCAGATCAGAAAAGATTAGCACAGCACCCAGTAGCCTCAGGCCTAAGGTTACCACAGAGCTGAGAACCTTGGCGGCACACGGTCTGCTGTCCCCAAGCCCCAGGCAGCACAGAGTAGGGGCGCGGGCAATAGGAACTGCAGGGCTTAAAAGATGGGCAGCAGCTCCAGGTCCCTGGAGCCCCAGCACAAGGTCTTGACTCCAGCAGCAATGATGGCATCCAAGAGGCCATCCAGCTGTGTCAGTTGGAGAAAACCAGGAAGGAGTCCAGCAACAAGAGCCAGGCTCATCAAGAAGGGGCTGAAAGTTGCCAGCAGCCTGGGTAGCTCAATGAAAAGTGTCTTCCCTGAAGCCCCCAGGAGAACACCCAGCAAGAGGAACTCAGCAGTCCCCAGGGACACAGACCTCATCCCAAGGGGCTTGGACTCTTACCACCTCTCCAAGCCACCAAAGAATGCCACAGCTGCTGCACCTCCAGGAAACACCACCACCAGGAGGGAGCCTATGGAAGTGACCTTGGCAGGGCAGACACTTTTGCTGAGTTGATGTGCACTGAAGCAATCCGGGGTGTTTCCAAGACCACCCTGGAAGGCAGCAATGGGCCTGCATCTGTGAGCACACGCTTCTGCTCCTCCAGTGTGCCTTCCCACTCTAATGGGAAGAGCAGCTCTTTGGATAATTATGACACCATAGAACAGAAGATCCAGGTGTTTTTGGCTCTGAAGACACAGTCAGGAAGCCTGCTGCTGAACTTGCAGAGATGCCTTCCCACTCCTCCCTGGCCTCTCCTTCCATCTCCACTCACATCATCCCTTAAGGCTCTTTGATCATGTTCAGTAACAGGTGGGGGAGGGGATACTTGGCCCCTTCCCTGGATGGAGCATGCACAGACTCCTTGAGGAGACTCTGCAGAGTGCTCTACAATCTAACTTGCCTCAGAGCCTAAGGTATGATCATGGGCCTGAACTTGCTAAAGTGAAAGGATCCTCTTTGCTGAAGGGATATTTATACACCTACCTTCCAGAGATCCCTTCTAAGGTACTTGCACCTCAGCTTTGTTTCTTGTGTGATTTTCAGCCCTACAAAATCTACTCAGGCTGATACCTGAGGCCAGGTTCCTACAGGACCTTTCTTAGGTGAGTCTTGTTCTATGTCCTGGGCTCCTTTGAATGTCCTGGAGAGACCCAAAGATTCAGCCCTCAGACTCAGATTACAGTCCAGGGCATAGGATGAACTGTTCTGACTTCCAGTTCAATGCCTGACTCTTAATATTCTGTCCTGAACCCCCACCCTAGCCTCTTCTTTGTCTTTTCTGGGCAACTCTATCCTCTGACCTGGAGTAGTACCTCTGCTGCTATTTGTTGATAGAGGAGGCCAAGAGCTTGCCATTTCTTCTAGATGACACCAAAAGCCTCTGTCACCTGAAATAATGTGGATAGGAGTACTGCCTCGCTGTGCCAGCTGCACCCTGTCCTGCACAGCACAGAGAGGCAACTATTGTCCCATGCATGGAGGGACACTGGTGTATTTCCTGTAACTGAGTCTTAGTATGAAAATCTGTCTCTAAGCCTTGTGTTTTAATAGAAAGTGGAGCCTATTGAATAAACTATAGCTATTCTTTAATGTGTCCAGGCTACAGAAACTTTTGTGACACATTTTGGTGCATTTACCACCTCCACATTTTATGCTGGAATCAAGACTGATGCTTTCCTCTGCTCCAATAGCAATAGTAGAAATGTCATCAGAACAGCTGCTGCTGTGGCACAGCAGTTCAACTGTGTGTATATCACCATCACCATCACCATCACCATCTTCTTCCTCCTCCTCATTATAACCTCTGCTACAACTATTTTACTCCACCGTGCACATTTGCAGTGCATAGTGGAGAATTTCCCCATCAACTCAGTGTGTACTTTCTTCAAACTGGGGACTTCCTTCCCATATCTAAGGGGGAAGTGTTCTCCCACCACACATAAAAGCAACCATTTGTTGATCCAATTTTCCACATTTCTCCAGAGGAAGGTCAAGACTCCAAGAATCATCTCACTCACTGAGATCTAGGTGAGCCTTTTTTCAATTAATGAGGCCCTTTCTGTTATTATATCATTTAATTTGAAAACAAAATTAGAAAGCCATACATGTAGATATAGTTGAGGCCCAAGGATACTCTATTGACAGGATAACTGAGAACATTTCTTTCAAACTAAGAAAATTATGCTAAACATAGGTATTGCTTTTGTTGTAGCAGGATTTGTAAAGGTCATCTAGGGTCGGGGGAGGGCAGGAGGCCAGGATGGGAGGCATAGCTGGGCACACACTTTATAACGGTGCACACATATACATATATTCACACACTCAGATGAACAGTGATGTTTTTATTATATGCATAGGCTAGAAGAGGGTCCCTATGTCATGAGTAGATGGTTTTATGTTACAGGGACCTGGTCCTAGTTCTAGAGCCATTCCCAGGATGTGTACAAGAAGACCTATAGCCAACTTCTTTGTCTTGTCCACTCTGTGATGAGTGTGTAATTTCTCTAGTTGCCTCACTAGACATGAGGCTGGTGTGACATCCAGATTCTTGGAGGAGAAACTTACCTATGCAGTAAGTATAAAAATGGTTAACACAGCCTTAATAAGTTATGTCCTCTGACCTATTCACTTGGGCCAAGGGGTGGAGAATCACCACCCTTAGAATCCAGGATTTTTGATGAAAAGAACCTTTTCAATTTAGATCCATAGTATTTATTGTTGCTTAATATAAATCATAGTGCTCTGAAGTCTTATTAAGAAAGTAAGGCACTAACCAGATAGATTTGAGCCTATTTTTCTTTTAATATACACAGTGTCTCTGGTTCAATTTTTAGGTCCTTGATTCAATTTGGGTTGAGTTTTTTGCATGGTGAGAGAGAGGGGTTTAATTTTATTTTATTGTATATAAATTTCCAATTTTCCCATCATTATTTTTTGAAGAGGATATCGTTTTCTCCAATGTACATTTTTTATGCTTTTTGTCAAATATAAGAGAGCTCTAATTATGGGCATTGGTCTCTGTGATATCTATTCTATACCATTAGTCTACAAGTCTATTTTGTTGCCAATACCATACTGTTTTTTGTTATTATTGATCTGTAGCATAGTTTAAGGTCTAGTATAGAGATGCCACCTAATTCACTCTTCTTGCTAAAAATTGCTTTAGCTATCCTGGGTCTCTTATTTTGTCAGATAAATTTCATGACTGCTTTTTCTATTTCTCTGAGGAATGTCATTGGGATTTTGATTGAGATTACATTAAATCTGTGTAGTGCTTTTGGTAGTGTGGTCATTTTGACAATATTAATTCCGCCTATTTAAGAAAAAAATAGATCTTTCCATATTCTCATGCCCTCTTTGATCTTTTTTCCATAGGGTTCTGTAGATTTCATTGGAGAGATCTTTCAGCTATTGTTAGGTTGATTCCCCAGGATTTTATAATTTTTATACTATTCAAAGTTAGTAGTTTTTCTCATTTCCTTTGCAGAGGATTTTTTATTGATATTCAGAAATGCCTTTGATTTATGGGTGTTTATTTTGTATCCTGCTACTTTACTGACTTCATTTACTAGTTCTAGCAGTTTCCTGATGGAATATGTCGAGTCTTTTAGGTATAGAATTATATTGTCTGCAAATAGTGCTAATTTGAGTTCTTCCTTACTTATCCATATGCCTTTAATTAATTTTATTTGTCTAATTGGTCTGGCCAGTGTTTCAAGAATTATGTTAAATAGAAGTGGTGGAAATGGGCATCCCTGTCTTTTTCCAGTTTTTAAAGGAAATGCTTCCATTTTCTGCCTTGATGTCCTAGAATGGTGCTCCCCAATCTTGTGGCCATTGGCCATGTAATTCATCAAATTGACAAACTCAGCTTTTTCTGTCACAGGATCTATATGCCAAAATATCATGTGCTTGAAGCTACTGAATTAGGCAGGATAGGCATGGAACATTTCCATAATCGCAAAAATTATTGAATGATGATGCTCTATAAATCAGCAGGAGCAAATATTATGGATAATATGAACTATTTGGAGTTAAAATCTAACACCTTTCAACTGTGTTCCAATATAAATTTTTTGTTAAAAAGAATAAATAAATAAATAAAATAGAATGGTGTGGATACAGCTATCAGGAGCTACATTTATGAATTCTGTTCTAGAGCATCCACCAGGTTTTACCTGGCCTCTTCCAATCACAGGATTTTAAGCACCTCTTTTGAAGGCCCCCTCCCATTCTGGTAAAGGCCATTGACTCTTATGGTGTCCTTTGTCAGAATCCCTCTTACCTTCTAGGCTAATGAGGAAACTAGCCAATCAATAAACCACTACCCCCGCCACTCCAGATAATTCTTGTGCTTGGGAATTCATAGCCATCCTAGGAGTATGAAGCTGCTGTCATTGGTACCACACTTAGAAAATTAGTAATTTTCTGTTTTTATAACAGGTCCTAGTTTTTATAACAGGTCCTAGTAGAACATGACTCAAGCCCAATTAGTTATAAGCTGGGAATGCTGCTGAAATAAGACAAAAAACACCACCACCAACAACAATAACAATAACATAAAGCCCTCTACATTCATGTGGGGATTTTTTCTCTAAAAAAGACCTTGAATTTTTAAAAATTATCACATCTACATATGGCTTCTGCCCAATAAACCCCTCAATGATAAACAGTTTTTTAAAAGAATATTTTCTGAAATATTTTTTGAGGAAGTAAAGAGCAACCCACTTGGAAACAGTACAGAATGTGAGCACGTTTTTGCTAGATTATAACATAAAATTCTAATGAAGCTGTGGCGAAGACCCTTCACAGACTTCAAGAACAGACAAAAGATTTCCTCATGCTGACATGGTCTCAAGTCAGAGCTGCACCCAACTTGGATTCTCCTGAGGCAAAGAAGGCCCACAAGGTCATTGAACCAGCTGTTCTGTCACAAGGGGAGAATATATATCATAAATTACCAAATAATACATGTAATAAAACTAATAATTACAAAATGCTATCTTTGACATAGTTTAATTAAATTTAATTTTGAATGAAAGTGTTTAATCTTTAATACACCATATTTATCTTATTGCTGATAGATGAGATTTTACTACCAGAAAGTGATAACTTAATGATCTCTTTTAAAGAATGCAAGTCCAAGGAGACTTCAAGCATCAATTATTTATAAGCAGACTTGCTGCTGTGTCCCCATGTAAAGGTAGCAAAACTCCTGTCATGAGGTTGATGCACCCCTGCATCACCCGACCACAATGATCTCATCTGAAAGAGACCAGAGTATGGCACAACCTTGAACCTCAAGAAATCTTAGAGAGGTAAGGCCACAATAATGTCTTAGAGTCAAGTTCATGGAATACTGCCTTCATAGCATACATTAAGAGTGCCTGAGTGGCAACACACTATCCCATGCTAGGTTGTGTGAACAGCAAACTACTTATACCTTAGGCACAACCCTGGGCATGAGGCTATGTGTTAAATTCCCTGCTCTTACTCCATTGCTCACTCCTTGATTGGTCACTGCAGAAATTGCATTGGTGGCTGCCTGTAATCTGATAAGCTACTTCCTGAGTATATATACATGGTAACTTCACAATAAAATGAGACCTGCTTCCTGCTTGATGTCCAGAGGTCTTGATTAGTGACTTCACAGACACAGCCTCTTCTACAATTTTTCGTGAAACCCCTTGCTGGACCAGAAAGAGCCCACATAAACATCAGTACATAGCATTTGTCTTTTTTTTTTTTTGAAGGTTCAAAAAAAATTCTTGTAATGTGACTCTCCTGACCTCTAATGAATGTCAGTATGTTTAGCATTTCCATCACCACATGTTCAATATTTGGATATTTACTCACTTTCTCTTTGTACCAGAGAAGGTTATTCTTCCATTAGAAATGACTGGGTGATTTTTGCTTTTCTTTAAGCATTTATTAGGGTGGAGATAATGAAAAGAACTTTCTGTATCCTGCCATTTTCTAAGAATGACAGTTCCTTCATACTATTTTAAGCAGGATTCAGCTTGTCCATGAGTTCCTTTTTTTCTTTTAATCTATGCAGAAGGTTTTACTTTTCTTCACACTGCTTTTCACATCATACCTACAAGTCAACTGATGGAGCTATGCTGAGAAAGAAAAAAAAATACCAATAAATTGATGATAGGTAGGCCTACTTACATCTTCTATGGAGGTGTAACAACTGAGTTGTTGCCTCAGATTATTGGGAGAAAATAAATTCAGTGTAAACTCACTAAGCTTGTAATATTTTAGCCTAAATTCAATCTCCAAAGACAATTTTAGGTCCTCCAAGGCATCTATTCACCACAGGATTCTGCAAAGTAACCATGGATCCACTAGCTACAACATAAACCAGGAGATCATCCCAAAATTTATCAGAGACCAAACAAAACCAGTAACTGTTCCTCTTCTGCAGGATTCAACACCCTCACCATGAGAGTCATATTCACTAATGAAAAAAAATCTAGTTCAATTTTCAACTGCATTGACCATATGCAACTTTGCTTTGATTTTGATCAAAGTATTAATATAATCACTAATGAAACATTTTAGCTAAAAAAAATCATGATATACACTTTTAAAAATATTTATTTTCTAAATGTTTATTTTCTAGAAGTAGGTGGACACAATATCTTTATTTAATTTATATGTGACACTGAGGTTTTAACCCAGTGCCTCACATGTGCTAGTTGATTACTCTACCTCTGAGGAAAAATCCCAGTCTCTCATAATATTCACTTTGATGTCTACGTTTTTGTTTAAAAGAGTGTTTTTATTCTTCCATGTTTTTCTGTGGATAAGCAGTTTACTTATTTTATTTATTCTATTTATTTATTTCCTTTGCACCTGCAATGAAACCCAGGGCCACTTAATCACTGAGCCACATCCCTAGCCCTTTTATCTTTTTTTTATTTTGAGACAGAATCTCCCTAAATTTCTTAGGACATTTCTGAGTGGCTGAGGCTGGATTTGAATTATGATCCTCCTGCCTCAGCTTCCCAAGCTTCTGGGATTACAGGCATCATTTTCATTATGTTTAAATAATTTGACATTTTATGAATATTTAAAAAAACGTGCCAAACATTTGGAATCTGTAGTTGTAGGCAAATTTTTAAATGGACACAACACCGGTAGGATTAACTTGTTCTTGTGTTCTATTCTATATATACAACAATATATGATATGATTCAAAATTACTAGAAAAAAGTAAATGTGATAAACAAAATGAGAAATGATAAGTATTTGAGGAGGCAAAATAATAATTACACCATTATTATCAATATATGTGTCAAATTACTATATTGTATGATAAAGATATACTTGTGTCAGACTGGAGTGGTGGCTCAGTGATAAGCACTTTCCTTGCATGTGTAAGGCACTGTGTGCAATCCTCAACACGACATAAAATAAATAAGGATATAAAAATTTTCTACAACTAAACAAAGAAATTAAAAAAGATATATGTGTAAATTAAATTATAAAGTTATGAATAGTTGCACATATATATCAAAGTATTTTCCCCAAGATATGTATTAATTCAAAAGAAAAATATAGTAACTTTATAGTGGATAGACCCTTTAGACATCAATTTAACTAAGTGATCAATGTCATCACCACCAGTAATCAAACATGTTGAAGACATGAGCCTCTTGATATGGTGAGCTGAGAAGGAGCCACCACCATTTCTGTGATATTGCCAAAACTGCAGAGCCTCCCTCTGATCTAGAGAAAACACAAGGAAACCCACAGTTCTACAAAACACTTGTTCATCAGTGCTGTCAAGATCATGAAAGATGAGTATAGACTGAGGGAATGTCACCAATGTTAAGGTCTGTAACAAGTCAGGATGGCGCCTGGCATTTTGCCAGAGGGAGTGGTTTGTGAGGTGGCGCCAGCGAGCCATTATCTGTGGAGATTTCTTATTGGTTGACTGCTGTATTTAGTTTATTTTAATTAAGATAAGCTGTGTGGAATGTATATATACCCCTCCTGTCCTACAATAAATGGCTCCGACTCCTGCTGTATCAATCTACACAAGTTGTTCGTCACCCCCTCGTTATTTTGCTGCAGCCGGACTGTGGCAACCAATTGATCAGGGACACAAAAGAGAAATAACAACTAAATGCAGTGTGGGGTCCAGAATGGGGTGATGGAATAAGGAAAGGATCTTGGTAGAAAAATGGGAAATTCCAGTAAGAGCTATTTTGTTTTGTTTTAGGTACTGGGGGTCTAACTCAGGACTGCTTTACCATTGAGCTACATCCCCAGCCCTTTTTTATTTTCATTTTTTTTTTAAAATTTTGAGACTGCATCTCATTAAATTGCTTAGGGCCTTGTTAATTTGCTGAGGCAGGCCTCGAATTCCCTATCCTCCTGTCTCAGCCTCCTGAGCTGCTGGGATTACGGACATGCACCACTGTACCCAGCATCCAATAAGATGTGAAGTTCAGGTGATAGTACTGAACTAAGGATAAGTTCTCAGGCTTGATCCATTACTAGGGTTATGTAAGATGTGAATATTAGGAAAGGCTAGGTGAGGGGTGTACTGAAGCTATCTGTTCTATTTTTGGCAACTTTTCTGTAAATCTAAAATTAGGTCAAAATAAAAGTTTTAAAAAGTTGCCAGATTGAAAATTTAGGGCAGATGCCTGGAAGGCCTCATGGGAAATTTCACTGATCTGCCTGTCTTTGGATTTGAGATTGGGAGACCTCCTGTCCTCAGAGCATTAAAGCACCCACAAAGATTTATTCAGTCATTCTGGCCTATGGTTGGCCAAATGGCTAATACCTTTAAAACAGACAGGCCCCCCCTCCTCCTCTGCAGTATGGAGCCCGGAGCCCCCCACCCCACCTTGGGATTCGCATTCTGGCTGGCGGAGGCTGCGAGGTGAGGCTGCAGCAGTCTGGGGAAGGCCTGGCAGGTGTGTGAGATGGTGCTCCAGAAGGAGGAAGGCTCAGACAGTGGTTAGCTGCAGAGTGGGGCTTAGCAGAGGCGAGGGGGAAAGGGAGGGGGGCTCTCCTTCTCAAGGGGCCCTTTCATGTTGAAATCAGCCATCATAAATGCTGGGGGCCCAGGAGCCCAGGCGTGGGAAATGTGAGAGCCCCCTTATGTCCCCTCATGTGACAGTGCCGTCTGTGGCTCCCAGCCGGCCAGCCAGGATGCATTAGGAGAAGTGTCGGTGTACACCTGGGGCGGGGGAGGGTCCCATCAAGACATTGACCCACTCAGGGAAGGGAGATTTGACGAAGGAAGTTCTAGACTCTCCTGGTGCTGGAGGGGAGGGTGGACTGGGAACCCTGTGGGCTTCAGGATCAAGGGTTGGGCAATTGGCAAGATTCCAGAGAAGGCTCTGGTCCCAACTCTCTCCAATGCCCTGAGTAGCCTGCTTCTTGCCAGCTCTGAAGGTGCAGACCCTGCTGACAAACCTCCAGGGAAAAGGAGCTCACTCTATCCTGGGAGAGCGTAGGGTCCAGGCATTGGTTCCACCTCTGGATTCAGTTTTCATTCCCAGCCAGGGAATCTGAGACATTGGACAGGGGAGGCTGTGGCCCCATCTTCCCTGGTACACTCTCAGCCCAGGAGTGACCCCTGCTGTCCGGACAACCCTTGAGGCAGAGGACCATGCTGGCTAGCTGTGCACAGATTGTGCTGGGTGTCCTACCAGCCCCCTCCCCACCCCGCATTCTGTGTTGCTCTCCGCTGGCCCCCAAGGTCCTCTTCAAATGTACTGCCACAGGAGGGAGGTGGGAGAGGCCAACATCTGGACCAAGGGGACATCATTGGCCCTCACATCTGGAGCTATCAGCAGCCAATGTTTACCCAGACATTATTTGCCTTTGTAACTTCCTGGCCCCCAACATGCCCCCCCCCCGAGGAGAGGGTCCTGAGCCTCCTCCCCACGACTGGGCAGGGACGGACCCGAGAGTGCCGTGGCTGGCTGGGGTTCAGATCCTCTCAGCAGCTTCAGCTGCCTGAGAGAAGAAAGGGCTAGCCAGCTGAGCTCTCCATGCCGAGGTGTGGGCACGAGTAGGACAAGGCCATGGAGAAAGTGTGAGTGGACCCTGGACACAGCGTGGTGCAGAGAGAAGGGGCAGACCCCTGGAATGTTCCAGAACCTTGCTGGCTGACCTTGGGTCAGTCTGTTCCTCTGTATCCTGTGACACCTTATGGGAAGATTTCCTTGCCACCTGATTGAAAATAGTCTCTGTTTTAGTCAGCTTTTTTGCTGCACGATGGAAGGACCCAACCAGAACAATGGTAGAGAGGGAAAAGTTTCCTTGGGGGCTCAGGGTTTTAGAGGTCTCAATGCACAGACAGCAGGCTCCATTCCTCAAGGTTTGAGGTGAGCTGAACCTCATGGCGGAAGAGTGTGGTGGAGGGAAGGGGCTCACATGATGATCAGGAAGCAGAGGGGGGCTCCACTTGCCAAATACAAATATATATCCCAAATAATTGGCCCATGACCCTCCTCCCCAGCCACACCCCACCAATTCAGTCACCACTCAGTCAATCACTATCAGTGGATTAATTCACTGAGGGGTTAAGACTCTCACAACCCCATCATTTGTCCTCCGAACTCTCTTGCATTGTCTCACAGCTAAGTTTTTTGGGGACCCCTCACATCCAAACCAGAACAGCCTCCTGCCACACCTATCCCCTCCCGTGCCTGTTTGCCCTTTGTAGCATATGTTCCAACATGCACCCCTCTGCCAGATCACGACCACCAGGAGGGCAGGACCTCACTTTACTGTCACTGCTTTCTGGCATCCAACCAAGCTTCCACAGCTCTTCCCTAGCTTGCCCCTCTCATTCCATCTGCTTCAAGTGACATTGTGGATTGGGGTCAGAGAAGGATAGACCATGTTCTGTGGTGGCAGGCTCTGGCCAGAGGAGTTTTCTCCTGGAGCACAGCGAGTCCCAGGTGGGCACTCGGGTGGGAAAGACTATTATGCCTTCATGATAATAGAGTATGCATTCACATGAGGAACCAGATTCAGAGATGTTCCGTAACTTACCTAAGGTCACACAGCCCCAAAGTTACAGAACCAAGTTTTGAGCCCCAGTTCAAGGTTTCCTCTTTACTCTGCTGCCTTCTGTAAAAGATGTTCAAAGTTCTCATTTGATTTCCGAGGACACTTGTGTCCCACACTCCATTGTATCTATACATTCGTTCTATGTCATTGCATCCTCAACCCCAACCTTGTTGATGAGCACAGAAGACAACATGAGCCCAATTTCACAGACCAGAGAAGAGCCTGTAGTCACACAGCCAGTAAATGGCAACATCTGAACTAAGCTCAGGTCAGCCTCATGTTGGCACATTGCCCTTAACCTTCTACCAGGCTGGGACTAAGCTTTCAGGTCTCATTGGCTGGCATGGGGCTCCTGACCTCCCAGCTTGCATTAACACACCTTGCTAGACGCTTCCCAGGGACCTCACCCTAGACAGAACCTGCTTCATTTACCCCATCCACAGGGTCATTTCAAAAACCCCTGTTGGCCCTCCAGTGAAGAGGCAAAGGGTGTCCAGGCTGCCAGGGCCCAGGAAACAAGGTAAACCTTAGGCTACCACGGAGCACCTACAAAATACTCAGACTAAAGGCAGCTGCAACTTGACTCTTGCTGAAAGCCAAGCATCAATCTACAGAATATTTACTGCATCTCTGCAATATGCCTGAAATTTCATGAAATCATTTTTTTTTTATTTTGTAGAATTGGGGATCAAACCCACAGGTGTCTTTATCACTGAGCCTTATAACCCTGGCCCTTTTTACTTTTTCATTTTTATTTTTTATTTTGAGGATCTCACTAGGTTGCCCAAGCTCACCTGAATCTTTTGATCCTCCTATCTCAGACTCCTGATTCACTGGAATTACCAGGAATGTGTTTTTTGAATCTGAAATACTTTTATGAAAAGGCATGCATTAGTCCAGTGCTTGCTATGTGGGACATAGTCACCACATAAAATCCATGTGAATCTTTAAAGAGTCTTGAAAGAGGGGCTACAGATATCACCCCCATTTTGCAGATAGGTAGAGTGAGACTCAGAAGAGCCAAGCCACATGTCCAGGATCTCCAAGGTAGCAAGTGGCAGGGCAGGGAATAGAACCCAGGTTTTCCCAACAAAAAGGCTATGTCCTTCAGGCCTATAATCCCAGCAGCTTTGGAGGCTAAGGCAGCACGATTGCAAGTTCAAAGCCAGCCTCAGCAACTTAGCAAGATGCTAAGCAACTTAGCCAGACCCTATCTCTAAATAAAATATAAGAAGAGCTAGGAATGTGGCTCAATGATTGAGTGCCCCTGAGTCTAATCCCCAGTTCTTAAGCCATGTGCTGTCTGTCCCTTCCTATGAGCAGAGGGCCCTGCACTTTAGCCTCACCTCCTCAGACATGCTTTTAGGAGCACATCCTACTTCCCCGTGTCTGTACATGCTCACTTGACAAGTGGGAGGAACACTGGGGAGGCTCCTAAGCAGGCCTCTGGCTATGGGGGTGGACCCAGGATGCCCACCCTTGTCACACCAAGTTCAACCAACAGGTCCCACTCAATGTAGCCCAAATCAAAGGCAGTCTGTGTAGTAAGGAGTCCCCTTCATGATGGTCCCTTAGAGCTCCTGGGGGCTGCCTGGTGGCAGCTAGGAGGGGACTGGGGGGATGTCCCTCCCTCTGGGTATTTGGGAGCCGGTGCCCAGGGAGCCTCCAGAGGATGATGATGTGGAACTGGAGCCACTGGCCCTTCCCTGTACATGATGAGCAGGGAGTGTGTTGATGGATATGCTGATTTCACTATCCCAAACACCATTACCATCTAGAAGTTGGCAGCCTTCTGGGTGGGGAGGGGACGGGAGGGAATTTACTAACTTCCTCATGTGTGTGGTGGCATCCTTTACTCTTGAATAAAGGCCAGGGACCTGATTCACTCCTGGAGGCCCGAGAATAGAGGCACCATACTCCCTGGGTCTCTCCCTGCCGTCCACCCTCCTACTGCAGAGGTCTTGGCCTTGGCCAGGGCTCCCCCCCACTTCTGGGGGTGCCAGGATGATGGGAACCTAGCTGTCCACCTTCCCCACAACTCCACGCTTCCCCATCCCATGGTCATGTACAGGGAGCAAGAAATGGACATCTTGGTGTGGGAGGGGTGAGGTGCAGGCGCCTCGAGGCCAAGAGGGAAGGGAACCCAGAGTGCTTCCTGGAGAGGGAGGTTAGGGGTGCTTGCTAAGGGGCGAGTTGGGGGCGGGGAACAGCCTGGACAATGGCTGAGAGTTGGGGCCACCAGCGGATGTGAGGGGCTGGGCGGGTAGAGAGGAAGGGGAGGGATGGGTGGATGCTTCTAGAACAGGCCTCCCCGAGTGGCAGCCCCTGTCCACTCTACCCGTGCCCAATGATAAGGCGTGGGCAAGGACAATGGGGTCAGGAGGGATGCCCGAGGCTCATTCATTGCCCAGGGCCCTGGCGGGGAAGCCAGCTAGGAGGGCAGCACAGCAGGGTCCCCCCGAGTGCTGTCCTGGTTGACAAAGGCAGGCTGGGGGCAGGAGGGGCTGGAGAGGGTGACATTCTCCCTCGAGGCCATCCATGGCCTGCTCCCCCAGCACTCAGGAGACACAGGACAGCTGTTCAAACACTGATCAGGGAGTGGGGCACCACGAGGTTGGGTGCTGGGAAGTGGGGAGGCCACCGTGACTGGGTGCGCTACGCCCCGTGTGTTTGGCCTGTGCTGGACGGGCACCTGCTGGGAGTGTGGGACGCAGGGCAGAACGAGGGTCTGTCCCCCTTTGTGCACGTAAGTGGGCTCATGCGTAAGACAGAAAGGGCGTGGGGGGGTCGGTGCATGCATCATGGAGTAGGTGCGTATGGTCTGTGCATGTGCAGGTGGACCGACCCTGCCGGTCCCTTCTGCTCGGGCAGTGATGCTGGTGCAGGGGTGTGACATCCACGCTAGTGAGCGTGCGCTGGCCCACATGCATGCATGTGTGTATGCGTGCTGCACTAGGAGCGCAGTGTGACAGGCCGACACGGTGGAGGCCCGAGGCTGGCTTTAGTCCTGGAGCCCACGAATCCCCAGGGCATTGTCCCTGTAGGTGCCCAGCGAGTCCCCAGGCCCATCACCTTCGCCCCTCACCTTGGAAAGGGTGTAGAGGTGGCCCCATGTCCTCCCTAGAACGGTCTCCGTGGACATCCGTCCCATGCCTCTGCACCCCACCCCGGGCTGCGCTCACTCCAGAGGTGCAGGTGTCGGTGGGGGCAGGTGGCAGTGGTGCCAGCACGAGGCAGGTCCGTGTGTGTCCCTGAGCCGCAGCCTGGATGGAAAGCTGAGGGGACCTGATCCCTGGTCTCCATTGGCCAGATTCCCTGCCTGCCCTTCCAGGACAGTCCCACAGAGCCACCAGAGCCCCTCCAGGGGGGACCCTGACCTAGGAGTTGGGGCACAGCAGGCTCGTGGCCCTGGCCCACACCCACCCCTTCCCACCTCGACCTTTTTCTTGGTGAAAAAAACACCGAGCTTCAGCCCTTGGGCGATAGAGGTGCCTGAGCCCTCCAGGTTGAGCGGAGATGGAAGGGACTGGTGTGGCTCCTCTCTCCTCCTGTCTCTGGGTCTCTCCAGCCAGTCATGCCCCCACTGCTCACACACTTTTTAAAATGTCAATAGACTGTCACTCACTTTTCTTGTTATACTTCTTAAAATGAGAGTTTCCTCTAGTCGATGGCGGGAGGTGACACTGGAGTCACGGGCTTGGCATTATTCCTGTTGAGAGGAGATGGACTGTGGAGAGCTCATCAGCTTTCATAGTAACTATTTTATTTATAAGGATTTTCCTAATGTCATGAATGTGCCATGCCTGGCTTCTTTGTGCCCACTCTGGAGAGAAGGGGGGACTGAGCATGGCCCAGGTGGGGTGGCTTTCTTTACCCCGAAGCCCAGAATCCTAGAGGAAGTGACCTTCAGCAGTGTAATGCAACAGTTTCTAATTGCACACTGCTGGTGGTGGGGAGCTCACTCCCGACCAAGATGGCCCACCTCAGGTACAGTCTCCAACTCCTATCCTACCCTCACGGGCCCTGGTACTGTTCTCTGAAGCGAGGGAGGAAATCTCTCCAGAGTCCCACTTAGGGTCCTCCTAGGGATCCCTTCCCGCTCTGAAATACCCCCATTAGTCCTTTGAATCTCTCTCCATCCCTTCACAATCTTACTGAGTCTCCAAAATATACCCAAAATTCTCTTCCCCAAGATCAGGAAGACCAATTGAGACTTCTGTGGGTTACCAAGACCAGTGTCTCCCAAGGTCACTTCTGAAATGTCTTCATTCTAGTCACATTAATAAGGATCTTATGTTCAAATGAACGTTGCAAGTGCTGGGTTAAAGAAATATTAGAAACTTCCTTTGCAGAAGGACTTATCAGGGCCTTATATGACTCATGTACCTGAGACTCTTCAAACCAGATACAGGAGGTTGAGTTTGGGTGCGTCTGGACTTGTCAGAACGTCATGCTAAAAGGGACACGTAAACTGCTCTAGAGGCAGATCTGGGTGAGAATTCCAACTCCGCCATGTGTTACCTTCGGGACCTGAAAATGCCTTTACCACTCTGACCTTCAGACTCTTCATCTGTCATGTGAAAGATCTTCATCTCTGTGCCTTGCTTGTTCGACAGGTGGAGCACAAGGGAAAGAAGTCAATCAGTTCCCAAACTGCCTCATCTGGTGCAGCTATCCCCAGGCACATCCTGGCTCAGGCCATCCTCAACTCCCCACACAGCCTCAAATGTACCAAGCCCACTGCTGCCTCAGGTCCTTTACACATGCTAAAAATCCACTTTCCAGCTACATCCATATGATGCATGGTAGTGGCTCAACAAACAATGCATAAACTGCTGTGAGATGGAGGCCCTTGATGTCTTCCCCTGCTGGCCACCATCCTGCTCATGCCCATAATCTGATGGGGCCTGAAATCTTCCCTATCCTACCCTGAAGCTGGAGCAAGCAGGGCCTCCCAGGCATGCACCTGAAAATCACCATGAAGGCAGTTTCCAGGAATTCCCAGACAGGGAGGATGTCAGCTGGGAGCCACTGGGCCATGCCCAGGCCGTGCTCCAGGCCCCTGGACCCTGCTCCAGCTCATCTCTTCAATGGTGTCCCCTCTGCTGGCTGCCTGAGCTGGCCCCTGACTTAATCAATCTCGGACAATTGGCCACAGGCTTGTTTCCTTAAAATGAGGTCACCTTTAACGATCTCTGACAGGACGTGGCCCCCACCGCCTGAGAGCAGTGGAGACATTGCAGCTCAGGTAAGTGAACATTTTCTTAAACCAAAAGGCTGGCAGGGTGCTCTCTTCTCCCCCAGGCTGAGTGGGCCTCTCAGGACCAGGTGAGGCATCCCCCGAGAGGGGACACTGTCTGTGTCACAGAAGGCTCCACTCACCCAAGTCTCCTCCTGCCATAGGTGGATCATATGTCTGATGTTCTCCTCCCATTTACTGCATCTTTGGTCTGAGGGGTCTGGAGTAAAACCAAATGGCCCAGGTTTAAAACACCTATGGACCTCTTTTGAGCTGTGTGATCATTGGTAAGTTAATAAATCTCCCTTTGCCTCAGTTTCTTTCTTAAATGGAGACACTGGTGTGTCTCCTGGGGTTTATTTATGCAGAGCAGTCCCTAGCACATAGGAGGTGCTGCATCAACGTGGCTGCAATGACTATTAAGGCCATTTTTGGATGTTGTGGGTGGAGTGGGGTGGGGAATTCAGGAAGGATCAGTGTGAACTCTTTTCTGTTCATGCATTTTCGTTTTTGTGGGAGGTATGGTGTCAGGGGCTAGAAGGAAATTCTCCTTCAAAGAATAGCCTGACATTTACAAGAAACAGACCCCTGGGTGACATCCTGCCTGGGACACATCCTGCAGCTACCTATCTCCCTGAACATCCTGTGGTTATCAGGATCATCAGAAATCTTGCAGCTGGCAGTTTTACCACCCACATCCAGCAATTGCTGTTTAGAGAGCTTCCCCATCCCCAGCATATAAATACCCCTGTGTGAAAAATAAAAGTTTGCAGCTTGATCAGAACACCTGTCTTGCTGTCATCCTTCATGTCTCTTGTCCCTTCATTCCTCCCCACCTAGGTTCACCGCCCACGTTGATGTGTCCTGCAGGTCAGAACATTTGGCGCCCAAAAATTGGGGCTCGAGCCTTTGACTGAGAAGGAACGCCGTCCTCCGGGGAGACTTGGCCAAGCGGAGCTCGCGATCGTCTTGGCAGACACGATGGAGAAACAGATCTAGGAGGAGAGTGGGGACAACGCACAGTGAATGACCCACCATGGGACAAGCAGTTTTGTCACATGATTTGTTTTTGTCAGGCCTCAAGGAGGCCCTCAAGACACGAGTGGCACCTGTTAAGAAAAAGGACTTAAAATTATTCTTTTCATACATAGGAGAATTGTGCCCGTGGTTTCCCCTTGAAGGGACCATTGATAGTAAAAGATGGCTTAGAGTAGGAGACTGTTTAAAAGATTATTATGAATCCTTTGGCCAAGAAAAGGTGCCTTTTCCCACCTTTTCTTACTGGAAAAAAATGAAATTCTTAAAAGTTCACCCTTTGACAATGGTACCTTAAAACTTGTCAGGATTGGAGAAGAGGCTATGCAAAAGACCTCTCATCCCTCTCGTCCCCCCTCAGCATGCCCTTCAGTTAGTATAGACATAGATCCTTCTCAGTCTCCCCAGGACGCTGGGAACCTTCCTGGACTCACTCAAAATCCCACCCTAATGAATAAGGCTCCAACAGCTACCAACCGCCTTTATCCAGTTTTAAATCCCAGAGACACATTGACACCTGGGGAGGAGGCTACCTTGGAGAAGGAAGCAGCTCGCTACCATTCAGATGACCCGCCACCTCTCAGGACCCTGCCACAGCCTATAGGACTTACCCATCCACCTCCCTCCTATATCCCTCCTGCCTTTTGTGCTCTGGCCCTTCAGGGGCCAACTGCCCCATCAGATATTTTTTCTCCACTTACCTTGCCTAACCTGACTCCCTTTCGCAAGTCTCTCCAACATAGACGGGAACAGATCCAATTTTTAAAAGAATTAAGATCCCTTGACTCTGAGCTCCGCTCATTAGCCTTAGGCAGAGAGTCAACCCAAGCTGGCCCAAGGCGGTCTAATACAAAGGTTAAGCCACACCATCGGCCTGTTCTGGCCTTCCCAGTCAACCACAGGCAGATAGATAAACCCACCAAGGCTGAGGACAAAGAGGAGGATCAAGTGGAGGAAACAGATCCAGGGTTCATAGTTTGTCCCTGGTGAGCAGAGTTCTCTCTCTGCTTCTTCATTGCCATATGCTGAGCTGCTTTCCCACTCCCTACACTTCCCCCACTATGTTCTGCCTCACCTTGGCCCCAGAGCTATGCAGTTGGTGGTCAGTGGAGTGAGAACTGAAACTATGAGCTACATAAATTTGTCCTGCTCTAATTGTTGTTGTTAGATTTTTTTGGTCACGGTGATGTAAAAGGCAACTAAAACACAGAATAATTTATCCAGCAGGGAATATTAAAGGCAGTACAGCATTTGAGATATGGCCTGGGTATATTTAGCTGCTTTCAGCCTGATATACCATGGGGATCAGGAGCAAAAGCCAGGGTAGAAAGATTTAAAATACTTGTAGGTTTTCCAGAAATGAAAACTTTGTAATGTTGGGGCCAAGGATGGTGTGGTTGGTAAAGAGATTAGTTCCATTACACAGAAGCCACCTTCTGGGAATGGGAAGGACACCACCCTTAGCAGGCTCAATGACTTGTGGAGAGATTATCAGGGTGCCCTGCATGCAAAAGGCAGCCTCAGAATCCTATGTCCAGATTCATTTTGCTGTGTAACTAACATCATATGGGCTCACAGAGGCCATGGTCTAGGTGGATCTGGCTACTGTCTTCATTCTCAGCTGACCTTGTTATTGTCCATTTGATGCTAGTTATCAGGCTTACAGAGTGAAGAGTTGAGGGGTTGTGAAGGTTTGCATTCATACTTCAGAGGAAATGCTGGTGACCCGGATGTGCATATCACATTCAGAGTGCAACCCAGTAACCCCAGAAACAGTGATTTATCAAACTATAAGAGTGGAGCCAGTGTTGTGGTGGAGGTTAGCAGTGGCAGGCCTATGAACACCTGCTCAGGTAAGTGAAAGTCAGTGAGCACAGAAGCTCTAGGGAGTGGTCCCACATCAGACCAAGCTGGAGGGGTAAGGATGCTCAAGTTTTAGGGCACCCATATTACACCATCAGGTGCCCTAGTTTCACACCTGGAGCACTAGACTTAATGGAGCACTAGACTTAACGTGTGCCCTGCTGTGCTTTTTCAGTCTTCTCTTTACTGCTGTCCTCCTCTTCCCTTTGGGGTTAGTTGTGTTTCCCCTGCGTAGATGTATCTTTGAAATGTGTTAACTTTTTTTATTATTAATGAGGATTGCAGCCAATGCAGCTACAAAAGTTTTGATTCTGCTGCTCTGCTTCCACTCATGAAAGTCAGTTACTGAAGAGGCAGAGAGGTGGGAGAGGAAAAGGCTTCAGTGGGAGAGGAAAACGCTTCATTGGCAACAATTCAGCATTTCAGAGATGAATGGCTAGCTCCTGGTTTCATCTTGCTTAGTACTCCTGAGTGAAAGTGTATACAGTGTGTAATGTGGAATTGTTCTCGCAGTCTTGGGCAGGTGGACACAAGCACAGTTTACTAGTGTTGACAGACTCTACTTCAGAGGGGTCTGGAGGCATTGCTCAGTGGTAGAGAGCTTGCCTGGCATGTGTGAGGCACAGGGGTCAATTCTTAGAACCATATATAAATCAATAAATATTGATAGACAAGTAAAAATAGATGTCACTAAGGAGCTGGGGATGTGGCTCAAGTGGTAGCGCACTCGACTGGCATGTGTGCAGTGCTAGGTTTGATCCTCAGCACCACATAAAAATGAAGATGTTGTGTCTGCCCAACACTAATAAATAAATATTAGAAAATTCTCTCTCTCTCTCTCTCTCTCTCTCTCTCTCTCTCTCTCTCTCTCTCTTCTCTCTCTCTCTTAAAAAACTGTTATTTAAAGAAGTTGGGATTCTGTGGGTTATATCTGGGTCCAGTGGACCCTGACACATCCCAGACCTGTGACTCTAAGATAATGTAATTTTTTATATGCTTGCAATTCTGAAGGTGTGTGTGTCTGGTTTCCCTCCTAGTCAGTGTCTTCTGTTCACTTCTGCCAATACCTTTTAATTTGGACATTTCCTGTGACATAGTAAGGTGGAGTGCCCAGTGCAAGGGCCCTTTTAACTGACTTTCGTGCTTTTAACTGACTCTATGGTTAGTCATTAAGATAGGGTTGAGGGTGTGGGGAGAAAAGAAAGCTATACTCATGAATTAAAAAGAAGAGAATGGCAGAAAAAAAACACGTTCAAATCAGGGTTCAGCGTCACTGTGTTCCCTTGAGTCTCAGAAGAGACTTTGGGCAAAAACTATTGAGAATGCACTCTTGATATTTGTGGACTCTTGGAGTCCAAATGCTTGTTTATGTATTTATTTTTAATTATTTATTGCTGTGAGACAGACATGAGCTTTTGGGGACAAGGGATAGATGTTCTGGCATTAACATGTGGTGTTCCTCAAAAGCTCACCTCTTAAACATCTGGTTCCCAGCTGAAGTCATTATTGGGAGGTGTTGGAAGCTTGTGGAAATTGGGGCCCATTTGATGAAAATTACCTCATTGAGGATGTGCCACTGATGGGGTACTGGGACCCTAATGCACTTCTGTCTCTGTCTCTCTCTGCCTCCTAGCACCCATGAGGTGGTCAGTTTTCCTATGCCATACACTCTTGGCCAGATGTTCTGCTTTGCTACAGGTCCAGAGGTAAGAGGGCCAAGTGACCATGGACTCTAATCTCTGAAACCATGAGCCAAAGTAAATCACTGCACCTTTGAATGTGGTGATCTCAGGTATATTATCACAGGTTTGGAAAGTGATTAGGACAGCTGCTGTCCAAACTATAAGAGGCCCCAGACATTTCTCTAACCAGATTCACCTCTTCTGTCTGAATGTAACACAGAAAAGCTGAGAATTTACTCACTAATTTTTTGACCAACAAACATGCCAGTAATATCTTCAGGTTAGAATTTGGGCATGTAATGATGCCAAAGGTCTCTTGTGTGAGAACACTGCAGACCCTATTCAGAAATTGGAGCTGATGTGGCTTCGGGGGGAGCCCAGGTGAACAAGCCCAGCCCTGACATTTGAACACATATTGCACAATGGTCTGGCTTTCCAGCTAGAAGAAATCCATATGGACTGATGGTGGATACTCAAAAGAATCTATTTGTTGTTATTCTCTCTTTTAGAAACCTCTTAAATGTCCCAGAGTACCTTCATCTCCAGAAGCATTTTCTGAGAGTAATCTCTTATTATTTGAAGAGTTTTCTCTTTTTTGAGGAGTCATTGAGTGGCTGGCAAGTACCTTTCAGTTTTATAGGAGGGAATGTGCTCTCTCCTTTGCACTTTTATATTTTCTTACATTTTCAACAGCAAGGTATGTGCCTGAAATCTGCATCTTCATCCCTCTACCTCTGTGTGCAGGGCCCACAAGATAAATCCTTGAACTGGGTGTTTCAGTGTTCAGATTATGTATGTAATGTTCTGTATGTGTGTGTGTGTGTGTTTGTTTGTGTGTGTGTGTGTGTGTGTGTGTGTGTGTGTGTGACACACAGAGAGAGAGAGAGAGAGAGAGAGAGAGAGAGAGAGAGAGACAGAGAGAGAGACAGAGAGAGAGAGAGAGAACACAAGAACTTGTCCCTCTAGCAGCAGGACTTTGTGCTTTCATGTGTTTCATGTGTATAGGTATGGAAAGCATATGAAACAAGACACAATAATTTCTTCTGTGTGGGACTGTTTGGTTGTCATGTGTAAATATTTTCTGAGTGATTTCTTTGGTCTTTGTTGGCTGAGTACCTTTCTGGCAGGACATGTGTTTAGGGTTTTAGTGGTGCATCTGTAGGTGTTGTTTGCATTGTGGACTATTGTGAATGCATTTGAGAGGAGTTAGGATGTTGTCTTACTATTATGTGTTGGATCTGTGCATTTTCAGATTTTAGAATTTATGTGTATGTTCATGATGTCTAGGTCAGAATTTAGGGACATAATCTTTGGTGTTCAGAGATTTGGAGAGAATGGAATCATGGGGTATGTTGGGGTGTTTGGAATTATGTATATGTGGAACATAGATGTGTATAGATTCTGTTGATAATGTCTCAAGTGGACTGCTGTGTATTTTCTTGTTTAGGGCTTTGAGATGATCATGTTATTCTTGGGAATGGAGGGGTGTCTTTTATGAGTATGTAGGAGGAGTTAGCAGTGTCTGTACATCTGAGATTTGTTGTTGAACTTCATATTCTGAGGCATTCTGTGTATGTGCATGTTTGCAACATAGAGGTGATTTTAAATGTTTTCATTTGAGAATAAAAATTGTTGTCATTTTAATAAGTAATTTGTTTGCTCCATTCAGTTACTGAGGGAGTGTTTGTGTGATTGCTTTTTGGGTGATACTGATTGATGTGTGGTCTGAAGATATGTGTATCTGAAGCACACCAGATACTCTCAACCAAAAGACCCTTGCCATAATTAAGCTTCTTCTCTTGTCAGATCAGCAGCAAGTATGCAAAGATTACTGTGGTTGGTAGCTTCCTCTTTCTTGTAAATGCCAGATTTTTTTTTTTTTTTTTTTTGGTAAATACGTGTGAAACCTCTGTCTGGCCTAGAGAATGGAATGAAAAACACTTGTCAAGTGAATCTTCAAGCCCTTTTCCCCCATGGGACATAAATTCAAAATATTTTGAAATTATCTGTCCCTAGAATGTTTCAGGCATGAGCCACACTCTGGACTGGTTGGCACCAGCCAATAAACCTGCTTTCTGAAAATTCCTGTGGCATCCAGCCTCTTCAGTCCTACTTCATGTCTATTTTAAGTGTTTCTTGGAGGCGACTGGAATATGTGTGAGAGTTTGTAAGTAAGGTTTTTGATTGGAATTGTTTGGATTTTGCTGTGCATTTGTTTTAATTTGGGCATGAGGAACTCTGGGTTTACACTCAGGCATCTGGAAGATAGGAAGTTTATGCTATTGAGGATTTTCAGAGCTCCACAGTGTTGTGTGCTGTTAACTGAGTATATCAGAAAGAATGAGCAGTTTTGTACATTAATAGTGAGTTCTGTGCCCTTTAATAGTGAGAGACTGGCTGCATGTACTTTGGGTCTTTGGGGGTACTGTGGATTTGTAGATTCAGATGGACACGTGTGTTCCCAGACTTGTATAATCTAGGACTGTGAATGTATTTAGGAAGTGTGATGGTTGAGTATTCATTCTCAAACAGTAGATGGGTAGTGTGTGTTTCCACTGAGATAATATAGAAGTTATATTTATATGGGAATACAAGTTAGGAGGATTGGGTACTGACAGTGTATATGGGTTATTATGACATGGTGGAACTTGTGAATAATTATTAAGAAGAGTGTTTGAATGGAGTATTTTGGTGAATACATTTTGATATTCACAAAATATTGATTTTTTAATTTTATTTTATTTTTTATTTAGGGAAGGGTGTGACATTAGAGTGCAGGGTAAAATATGTGTATTAAGGCCACACATGTGTTATGTATGTATTTGGGAAATGACAATGAGTAGATTGTAGGTGACATCATTGTTGTGTACATTTGGAGAGGGTTGGAAAACTTTATGTGTTTTTCGGAGTTGGTGTTTGCGTATCAAGTGATTCTGGGAATATGGACTCATGTTTATGTGTGTATGAGCGTGGTTGTACCTGTTTCAATTAGGGTTAAGAATGTTACATTTTTGTAATCAGGGTATTTCTGGTTCCACTCAATCTTGGGGAAGTTCAAAGAGATTTTTGTGTATATTGTATTTCTGATGAGAGGATCAAGTCTGTGAGATTTTCCAGAGTACTTAGGGTTTTGTTTATGTGACTTCTGGTAACAAATAGGTTTTATTGTGTGTGTGTGTGTGTGTGTGTGTGTGTGTGTGTGTGTGTGTAGGAGGGTTGTATGTTGTATTTCTTTGTGCATGAATACTCAGTGTTTGGTTATATCATGTGCATGCCTTCAGGAAGTGTAGAGTATATAGGAATGTATAAGCCTGCATTTGGAAAAGTATACATTATAATTGCATGTCCGTCACTACCTGGGTGATAACAGGCATGTGTATTTGTGGGTATGGGTATATTTTTTTAGAAAGGAAGTGGTGGTGTGTGTATTCGGGGAAAGCAGGGATAAAGGTGATTTATGCATCTGTGTTTTTGTTGGGATGGCAGTGAGTTGTGGGTCATGCACCTGTTTCTAAATGTGAGGTGTTTTAATGATATCTGTGGTGGAAGGGGTTTTAATGAGTGTGCATCTTTACATGTATGCGCCTCAGCAAGAGGTGTTCACAGGTCTCTGTGGCTGGGTGGCATGTGTGCATCTGTGGCCGTAAGGAATGGCAGAAACACATTGGTTATGGCAAGCCTTTCCCAAGAGCACTGATGCTTGTTCCTGTTGATCTGGAGCTCCTACAGTGATTTCTGCATTCTCGTTCTTATCTGACATCTGTCTACATTAGTTGTGGTGGTGGGTGGATGTGCCTCTTGAATCCTGGGCTGGTGGATGGGAACTGATCAGGGATGGTCCCTCAGGAGTGGTGGGGGGACCTTTTCCTCCAAGATGTAAGGTATGGCCATTGTGATTCAAAGGGACTGACTCTGGAAGAAAACTGCCAGGAGTTTCACAGATCCAAGGACAATTGTTGAGAGAGTTGTTTGTTTGTCCACATGTTGCATCCTCCCTTGCATTTTCCCCTCTGCCAAGACAAAGACAGAGACCCTAAGCACAAGTCTCCACTGGCCCTCCCAGCTTGGTGGTGTCCTAGGCCCATATGTGCACATGACTGGCCTCATGGTGTGCATCTCTGGCAACATCACAAGCTCTATAATTATTACACCACTGCACCTCAGTCAGATTAGGAGAGGAGTTAAGAACTGATTGTACAATGATACTTATTTTAACTTTTCCTGTGGAGCTACCCTCATTGTATTCTTTTTTTCTTTGCATGACCAAGTGAGTGATTCATCCTTTCAACCTGAATGATCCTTTCACATTTCTACTCATAGAGAACTTCCTTTTAATAAGTTTCTACTAGTGGAGAATTTACTTGGTTTTTGTTTGTGTGGAAATAAGCAGAATGAGTTTAATTTTATATACATTTTCAAATATTCACAGTAAAGTTTTGCCATGTCAGCTATTTGGGAAGGCACATCAGTGGTGTTCATTACACTTATTTTTTTCCATTTTTGGAAACCAGCATGCAGCCACAGAACTTTTCTCATGTTGCAAAATTGAAGCTCATTTGTTAGACAGTAATCATCAATTTCCCTCATGCTCTAAGAAGTCACCATTCTCCTTTCTGTATTATTTTAATTATTCTGTGTACTGTACTTCATATAAGTAGGATCATACAGTATGTATTCTCAAGGTCCATCCCTACTCTACTATCGGTCAGAATTTTCTTTGTTTTTTAGACCAAATAATACTTCATCATGTGCTACATGTAAAAAAAAAAATCTTCCTTGGGATAGGAAAAGGGCAAAACTGTAGAATGAAATTGACCATACTATCCTATATACATATATGAAGAGACCACAGTGAGTTTTATCTTTATGTATATCTGTAAAGCACGAGTTAAGAAAATTATAAATACATGGATGGAAGACCAGTATAGAAGAAGAAAGGAAACTGGGTCAGGGAGGAAGGGAGGGAAAGGGCAAGTTCTTGAGACTGACTTGGAACAAACTATATTCCATGCTTTTGTATAACTATAATGCACAGCTAAAAATAAAAATATTCTTCCTCAATGTACCCTTGAGTATAATAAATAACCCTGTAGTAATTACAAGCATATAAATATCTCTTGAAAAGAAGTAGAATTGAAGGGTCATTTGAATGATCCTTTTGATAATTTGGGGAACCACCAATCAGTTTCCCATAGAGCCTGCACTACTTTGCATTCTAACCACTAAGGTTCTGACTCCATCACATTCTCAGCAGCACTGGTGTTTTCTGTTTTAGTTGTGGTGGTGGGTGGATGTGCCTCTTTGTTCCTGGACTGGAGAATGGGAGCCGATCAGGGATTTTTCTGTTTTCTGTTTCTTTCTGTTTCATCATGTGTTTGAAGCTGGATCTCATTGTGATTTTGATTTTGATTTTGATTTCTCCACTTAGTATTGATATTGAACATCTTCCCATGTGCCTCTCAGCCATTTGCATATCTTCTTTGGAGAAATACCTGTGCAAGTCCTTTTCCCATTTTAATATTGATTTGCTGTTTTCTTCTTATTGAGGTATAAGGGCTCTTTATATCATAGATCTTAAATTCTAATCACAAATATAATTTTCAAATGCTTTCTTGCATTTAGTGAGTCATCTTTTCACTAATGAATGTGTCCATTGATGAATCAAAGTTTTCGGGTTGATGTAGTTCAGATTGTTTCTTCCGTTTGGTGCCTGTGCTTTTGATGTGCTTTTCAAAACGTCTCTGTCAAAATCCCTTGTCCTGGGCTTTTTCTATTGTGTGTTATGAGTTTTATATTTCAGATCTTACATTTAGGTCCCCTATTTATGTTGAGTTAATTTTAGTCCATGGTGTCAGATAAGGGCCCAACTTCCTTGTTTTATGTGTTGCTATCTATTCAGTCTTCTCAACAGTATTTGTGAAAAATACTGTCAATTTCCGTGGAATGCTATTGACAGAAATCACTTGAGAACTTATTTTCTTTCATTTCTGAATTTCTTACCCTGTTTTATTAATCAACATTTCTATATTTTGTATTTGTATGACTGCTAAATTTATAGCATGGAGTTTTGAAATTATGTCAGGTTAGACCACCAATTTTGTTCTTGTTCAAAATGTTCCTGAATTTGGTTGTTTTCACATTCCCTATCATTTTAGGATGGAATTTTAAATTTTTGCAATGAATAATTTCTGCATCACGTACAACAAGACTGGGATCTTAATTAGAATAAGATCCATTCCATGTTTTTATGAATAAATCAAAATATTCTCTACTCTCATGTAAAACGAATATGAGTAAATAAAAACATGAAATAAGAATGGTATTCATGAAAAAAAGAAGTTAGGAATTTTTTTAGGGATGGAACAGAAACTGTAGATTTCTTTGGATAGTGTTGATATGTTAACAAGTTTAAGTGTTCCTGCCCATGATCATTTGATATCTTTCACTTTTTGTTGTTATTCTAAGTTTCATTGCTTGTTTTAAAGTCTTCACGTTTGATCTACTTGATTGGGTAGTAATACATTGGGTGTAGTATTACATTTTATTTTACTTGTCAGATGAAATTGTTTTCTTGATTTTCTTTCAATATATATAAATGTTTATTATTAGTGTATAGAAACACAGTTTGTGTGTGGGGGGGGGTTTTGTATTGGCACCTTTGCTGACTTTACTCATTGTGGTGATTATTTTCTTGGAATCTTGAGATTCTCCAGATATAACTTTATCTCACTGATAAACGGAGGTTTTTATACTTCTACCTTTCCATTTGGCATGCCCTCTGCCTGTACTTCTTGCAGATTGATCTGACCAGGATTCCTAATATGTTAAAAAGAACAAGTGAAAGCATGTGGAATTGTCTTCTTTCCATTTTGGGAAGAAAATATTTTGTTTTTTTTTGATTACTTAATGTCTTAGAAGGTAATTTCTCATGTGTGATCTTTATTTTGTTGTTGTTTGCATTTTTCATTTTTTTCAGTATCAAGAATTGCATTCATGGTCTCACATATGCTAGACATGCATACTCCCAACAACAGAATTAAATCCTGACATTTTTTAAAATGTTGAGACAGAATCTGATCAAGGGGTTCAGGGTGACTTGGACGTTGAATAGCTGGGATCACAGGTATACACTATATCATCCAGCTGTTTTTCTTTCTTCTATTTCTAGTTGTTTTCAACTGCTAATCATGAAAGATTTTCTTGCAAGATGGATGCAATGACAAGGTTTGTAGTTCAAGGTTATTTTTGTGAACAGATAATTGAAGGAGACACTCACTAGACAGAGCATGAGTAGTTACTGAAGTGAGAGTACACTGCCTTAGATAAGAGGCAGTGGGCTCACCCATGGGAATGGGATGCCTTGAGGCAGAGAAGGAACTGGGGAGCTGACTTTGACAAATAAAGAGACCAGATCTGGGATGCTAAAGTTAGTGATAGGATATGACAATTACTCCATAGGATATGACTACAACTGAGTTTGGCAAATAAAAATTTCTATCAATAGAGAATGTTGATAGAAATTTTGTTTCTGTAGCTTCATTGGGAACTTGACTAATTTTAGATGAGATTATGTAGAAGAATTTGTTTAATACTGCCCTACTTCTCAAATGAGAAGGCTACTGACTGCTGGGGGTAGATTCTTTATGTGTAATGATATGGTGTATATACCTGTTACCCCAGCTATTCAAAGTCCAAGGCAGAAAACACAACCACTTATATGCTACCTACTTCAGGGCTTGGAACACATCATTTGACCAATAAATCCCTTTTCGAACTAAATGGAGGTCAGGAGCCTTACCAGAAATAGGTGAAAGACTTAATCCAAAATTACTGTTCTTTTCTGTAATTTTAGTTTTGGATGGACATATGCCTTATACACTCCTTGGAAGGCAGCTCTGATCATATTTGAAATTGGATGATACATTATGTGACTGCTTGTTGATCATCTGTTCCTCTTGATAGAAGCATTAGGAAAGCAGGAAGCATGTTCTACCTTGTCCATTCTATCCCCTAAGCTTCTTATCAGTATTTAAAGGTTGTTGGGTGGAGGAGGACCTGTTATCAAAGGAAGCTGAGAAGTAGTAGTCACCAAGGAAGAAAAATGAGTCTGCCTGTGTTACAAAAACCCCAGGCAAGATATGGTATCAATTTTGTTATGTGTTGCTCTATCTTTGAATATGAAGATTTAGCTCATTAGTGACTTTATGGTGCCCTATTTCAATGAAGGAACCCAATCATCTGTCCCCTCTGTGCCTGCATCCAACAGAGGAGCATTGCCAAGAAAAGTCTTTCCACCCATCTCATTTATCAACCACCCCTAATACTCCCTGGAAACATCACTAGCTTTTCAAGAAGCTTTCTCTCCAGCACCATGCTACCCATTTCACATCTTCCCTATTGTCCAAACTGCTCATTCTTTCTTTCTCCTCTACAAAGAGAAAGTCACGGCCACTAGACTGATTTCTCTACTTTTCTTCCATCACCTAATGTAAGTAATGGGCCTGCACTGTACCCTACCTCATCTCTCCTAGAGAAATTGTCTTTATCTATAAAAAGCCAATCTGTGCATCTTTGATCTGGACCCTACTTCCTTCTGTCTTCTGAGAGATCACATGGCCTCTGTAGCTGCCTCACTTTCCTGTATTTTCAATGTCTTTAGAGATCATTTTCAGATGCATTCATAGGTGGTTCAGCATCTCTCATCCTTAAAAAGCAAGAAATCACAACGAAGACAACTACACCACCAGTACCACCACCAACAACAAAACTCCTTACCTTGGCCTCCCTATCCCAGTTACTGCCTTCTCTTCGTCTCCACCAGTCACATACTATAAATCACATATGATTTACATTTCTTCATTTCCTATTTATCTAAAAACAATTTTATTAAAATATAATTCATATACTGTATAACACACCCATTAAAACTTTACAATCCATTCCTTTTTTTTTGTATATTCAAAACATTTTGCAACCATAAATGCCATCGATTTTATTTATCTTTACTGTGCTGGGGATTGAACCCAGGGCTGCATGCATGTCGGATAAGTACTCTACCACTGAGCTACACCCCCAGCTCAACACCATCAATTTTACACCAAGTTCATCACAACAAAACGAAACCCAGTACCCATTGGCAGTCACTCCCCACTTTCCCTTCGTTCTTCCTCTCTACCCCCAGCCCAGAAGAGCCACGAATCTAGTTTCTATCTCTAAGGTTTGACTATTTTGGACATTTAATATAATTGGAATTATAAAATATGTTCTCTTCGTGACTGACTTCAGTCACTTAGCATAATGTTTCAAGAGTTATCTTTATTGTAATATGTACCAGTATTTCTTTTCTTTTACTGCCCAGTAATATTCCACCATAGGGCTATATCACACTATATTTACGTGTTCATCAGTTGACAGACATTTGTATTGTTTTCACTTTTGGCCTGTTATGAATTTTCTGCTATGAGTATCTATGTACAGGCTTTGTGTGGGCATGTTTTCATTTCTTCTGACTATATGCCTAGTAGCAAAATGCAGAATGATAGGGAACTTTATATTTAATCTTTTGAGGAACTGACAGGTTGTGTTACAAAGAGCTATATCTTTTACAATCCTAGCAGTAGTGGATGAAGTTCCAATTTTTCTACATCCTCACTAGCATTCATTATTATCTCTCTTTTGGATAGTGGATGCGAAATGGTGTGTCTGTGGGTTTGTTGAATTTTCCTGATGGCTAGTGATGTTGAGTATCTTTTCATGTGTTTATTAGCCATTTGTAAATCTCTGGAAAAGTGTCTATCCACTTTTTAAAATAGAATTATTTGTCTTTCTATCGTTAACTTGTAATAATATATTCTAGATATAAGTTCCTTGTAAGATACATAATATTTGCAAATATTTTTATAGAAAATATTTTCTATTTCCCCAGTGGAAAATATTTGCAAACATTTCTCCCTTCTGTAGGCTTTTGTCTCATTTTCCTCTTTTTGTTTTCCAGTGTTGGGACTGGAACCCAGGGCCTTGTGCATACTAGACAAGTGCTCTACCACTGAGCCATATCCACAGCCCTTCTTTCAAGTTTCTTGATAGTGTCCTTTGAAGTGCAAAAGATTTTTCACTCTGATGAAGAGAGACATAATAGCTTCTCTGATTCTTGTTGGAGGCTCAGGTGAAGTTGGCAATTAATGCACTGACATTGGTATCAATGTGCTCTATCATATCAAAATCATATCAACTGAATAAGGTTCAAGGACCATCAGGTCATTCCAGAGATTGGTATTCTAAAAATATCTCAAACCAACTGTGACTCTCCAGCTTTGTAGGGCATAGAACCCCGAGAGACCAAGAATGGCCCCAAATGACCTCTGAACGAACCCAGAGAGATTCCTATGCCTCATGCTTATTCCTGAAGATCTTTAATCACACCCTTCACTGTGGTGTGTATGTGTGTGTGTGTGTGTGTGTGTGTGTGTGTGTGTGTTCATCAGTATTAAGTTTTGAATTTAAATCACCTACAATCAACTTAAAAAAAAAAAAAACAACCTCAGCATCGTGAGAAAAGATTTCCATGTGAGAAATGTGAGATGAAATGCAGAAGTATGAACCTTTCCTCTCTGTCCCATCCACTTGTTGACCCCATGGAAAGAGCTATCATTTTGCTCAGATTTCAGTCTCTGACACAGCATTTTGAGTTATGTTGGCCACCTGGAACCGAAAGTAACAAGAAAGGAAGAAACTGGAACAGCAGTTCAGCACTGTCCACACAAACATGCTCCCTGCTGGTTGTGGTAAAGGTCAGGAGAGGGGAATCTGGCAGTCTGTCAAGTAGAGGAAGCTTCTGAGCTGTAGGAAGCCAAGCAAAGAGATAGTCTGGGGGGTTAAAAGTCCTGAGCCCCATGAAACAGAGGCTTCCACTGAGAAGATGTAATGGCTATAAGTAACAGAGCTTTTCTGAGAATCTTAAAAGAATGCTATCAGTCTTTTTCTTTTGTTTTAAGTCACTACTATTAGATCCATATGAAATATGTGTTAATTCAATTAGTATTGGTTAGTTTATTTGGTTTTAATGACATCTACTGGAGTTATAAATAGAGAAGATAATGCAAGTAATGTGACATCTGGTTAAGGAATTGAGGGTGTGTAGGGATTCCTTGCATATACACCTGGATGTGAGATGGATGTGGATGGAGAAAGTTGGTGATCTGACACTTATTAAATGACAAAATATTGTCATGCTTGTAGAATAGCTAATGTCCCAAGCACCCTGCTACCTCAAACTTCCCTGCATCTCTTCATTCACATTCCAGCAGGTCGGGGGTTAATACCAGCAGTGGGCTTCCAGAACTCCAAACCCCACACTAAGATCGCTACTTGGATTGTTTAATAGCCTATACCATATTGGTTGTTAACTGTCCTAATGTCACCCTATTCATAGATGTGTGTTGCATGGAATTACCTGCATCCTATGAATTCTTTGATGATGAATTATCTGCATCAGGATCACCTAAGGCACTTGTCAAAAATGCAGATACTTGAGTCCTGAATCCTGGACTCTCTTCATCTCTAGAAGAGCAAGCACTTGCATTTTTAACTATGTCTCAGGTTATTCTAGAACATCTTATCAAATATAGTCTGCATTTTCTGGCATAGAGCCAACCATAGAGCCATGCCTTCCATGTAGATGCCTCTTTCAAGGGAGAATCCAAAGTTCTAAAACTCTTGGTATTCACCACTGTGCTCAGCCTAGTGCTTGTTGATAGGCAATAAAGAGGAAGGACCGTTGATTCAGACGTGTATGCAGAAAAGATAAATTAAGTTTGATGATGATGGTGGTGGGAGTGGCAACCAATCCCTATGAGTGCATACTGTGTGCCAGGTGCTGTAAATCCCTCAGATGGATTAACTAATTGAATCCATACAATAACCCTAATAGGTAGTCTATTATCTCCATTTTATGACCAAGGAATCTAAAACCCAGAGAGACAAAGGGAACTTCCTAAAATCTCATTGTTGGGAGGAAACAGGACTCTAGTGTTGGCTTATCAGACTTCAAAGCCTATCATTCTTTGTATTTACTAAGCCATATTGGGTCTTAGATTAGAAAACAATTCTATAGATAATTTGTAAATCAGATTCTTTGGACTTAATCTCTTCAATTAGCTTTTTTTAAAAAAAAATTTTCTCATTTCATTACATAAGTGGGGGGGAAGTAGGCATGAAAGATGAAGAGGTTCTAAAAACTATACTCTGCCTTGCAGGAGCAAAGATGGAAGAAATAGAATAGAGAAAGCAGAAAGTGTATATAAATATTGTCCAATATGTAGGAACAATTAGAAACCTTTATGTTAAATAAAAATAAGATAAAAATTATAAAGCATTAATAAAAAAAAAGAACTTTGCATCTGTCACTAGAACTTGAAAGTCAATTTAAGAAGATAAAAGGATTTTGAGGCTATAGCTAGAAAATAAATAGTAAGGAAAGGGAGACAATTGAGAACCCATTGTGGAGAAATAATGAGGGAACTGTAATTTTATGTAAAGATCATCAAGGGGCCAGTTGACACCTGGACTTGACAATGGCCAAGACAAGCAGTATGGATGTGGGGAAATTAGGGCAGCTCAGAAGAGGCAGTGGATTGAAAGGATAACTGAGCTTTATGCGCATTCAGGTTTGTTTTGAAGTACCCTGCCGGGAAGCTGGGATTAATGAGATCACAGAGTATTATAATTTGATTCTGGTTAAACCATCCTTATGTACTGAGCTTAATGAAGAATGACTAATTAACAACTTTTTGAATGTAAGGGGGGAAAAGGGAATATACATCTGAATTGTTTTTTCCAAGGCAAAAACAAGCCCCAAATCAAGATCGGGATTAATGGAATCAGGGTGCTTATTCAGACTTCAATACATCAATGCTGGTGCTTTTCTTTAAATATGCATGCTTTCTATTCATCCTTGATTTATTCATGACATACAGAGAAGACTAGATTTATTCTTACTGGGATCTGGGCAAAATCCCCACTTCTCATCTCTTTTGTATCGGCTTGTGGTGGCACACCACAGCAAGTCATCTTCCAGGCCTTCCCGGGTGCATTTGTGAAACCACTGATGGTTATACTGGAAGGGAAACATGCATGGCATCCCGTGGGCATTCCCTTTGATTGTATACATGTCTAGGAGAAAAAAAAAATGACAAAATCTGATAAATACAGTATCAGCATCATCTCCGCACACTGTCATCTTGTTATGCATTTTTATTGACTGAAATCCTCCTAGCTGCAGGCACTAACTAACCCTCCTGAGCCCCCAGGTTCTCATTGTCCAGTGACTGTAGAAGAGCCAATTCCAGGCCTGGGTTCAGAGGAAGAACTGTTAAATGGTTTAATTATACATTCATCCACTTGTTTATTTACTACAGTGGGCTGCTACAGTAGCACAGAACTTGTGAATGGATGAAAAGGAAAACTTAATGAAGATTTTACTTCAAAGTATCCGCCAGTTCCCCAATACACTGGTGTTGGTATTTAAACCTCAATGGTTTCATAGGAATTTATTAATTTATTCATTCAATAAATATTTGGTGAGCATTTAATGTACCTTGCACTGGAAATATCTTAGTGAAAAAAACAGAAAAATTCCTTTTCATGAGGAGTTTCTGCTTTAGTGGGGAGAGACAAAGGGAAAGCAAAGAAACTAACATATGATAATTTCAGGTCATGGTAAGTGCCATGAAGATAAATAAAATGGGGTAAGAAGACTGTGCAAGCATGCGCAAATGTGCGTGCATGAATGTGTGTGTGTATGTGTGTGCATGTGTGTGTGTGTGTGTGTGTGTGTGTGTATGCACCAATGTAAAGTCTACCTGAGTAAGAACTGGGTAAAATGGGGGTGTTAATTGTGGAAATATTTGTGCCAGCAAAAGGAACAAGAAATGTAAAGGTGTAAAGAAAAATGTGTGTGGGGTGAATGAAGAAGAGCAAGGCGGCTCAGGGGAAGGGGTTGCAGTGAAGTCCTGGAGTGTCTGCTCCCGTAGGACTATCTGCCATGTTGCTAAGGACTTTTCCTTTTTCACTGAGGGTGGTGGAGAGTATGGTGAATGGTCACAGGCAAGTTTTGAAAAGGAAAGTGACAAGATAATATTTCCATTTTTAATTTATTTGTTTATTTTATTTTTTTACTGGGGATTTAATTCAGGGGCACTCAACCACTGAGCCACATCCCCAGCCCCCTCTTTTTTGGTATTTTATTTAGAGACAGGGTCTCATGAGTTTCTTGGACCCTGGCTAATTTTCTGGGGCTGGCTCTGAACTCACTATCCTCCTGGCTCAGCCTTCTGAGCTGCTGGGACAGATTTCCATTTCTAAAGAATCTCTGGGTGCAGTGTGGCAACCAGCCTAAATGGAGAGAGAGTGATGGAGGCCCATTGGCTAGAAAGATGAACACACAGATGTGGTCTGCTGGCTGTGTTCTCAATACACTGCAATCATCCACCATCCTTTGAGTTAAGAAGGAGTCAACAAAAACTTCATGACTCAGCTGGGGCTTCCTATGGTAGGGGGCATTAAGGCCACCCTTAATTTAGTCAACAGGTCCTGGACAAAAGGGTCAGCTATGGAGATTCCCGTCCCTTTCTCAGAGTTGTCAGGGGCTAGACTGAGCTCATAGCACACCACCAGCCTTAGCAGTTACATCTGTTAGGAGCCAGAGGCGTTTTAGGACCAAATGCTTTGGTTTCAATCCCCTGCCTTCTACTCAGAAGCATATATTGCTGGGTCTTCCCCTGTGTTCACATGAGTTTGGGTATATGGCTAAAAAATTGAAGCAAAATATTGAGTTCTTCTTTAGAACTATGGCATTTTGAGTGCTGGTTTGTAGCACTTGCTTTATTGTATGTAGGAAGCCCTGAAAATGTCTTGCTCTTAGCTCTCTGTTTACTCATTCTTTGAAGCCCAGGAGATGATCTCACCTTGGGCCTTAGGAGTTCCATTCTCTGCTTCCATGGATGTTCTAGAGTCCTTCAGAGGATGTGGTTTCATTGAGGCATAATTCTGCAGGGCACCATAAGGTGAGGCACCAAATCTGCCTTTTTGGCTTTTGTAAACCAGGCGCCCAACACTGTGCTGAAGAATAGTTAGCATTTAACAAGTGTGTACAGGATAGATGGATGGATGGAGAGGTGGATGGAGAAGGCTACAAAAGAAACAAACCCTGAGGGAAATAATGTGACTTTTTGTTTGCTGTTTTAAAATGCCAAAAATAATAGAACTATAGAAAATATAAGTCCCCTGATAAATTGTGCCTCCTTACAGATCATGCTTGGTACACACAAAATAGAATGTCATTTATCATCCAGTATCTTTAGCATGACCGTTTCCTAAATACTGCATACCATCCCATGTGCACTTTGATTCAAAGTATTTTTACCTTTGTGAAGATGTTCACAAATGTCCCCACCATCTGACATGTAGGAAATTCACTTATGGAGATGTTTCTTTGAGGCCACAACCATGTCGTCCTGCTTCACCTGCACCATGTACTGGAGTGGGCCGGTGATCATCTTCCTGTTACAGCGCCACCTCAAGGAAACGTAGGTGGCGTCACATTCATATATACTTAGTGGCTGCTCTGGATTAGATAAATTCCGGCCCAAGCAACCACTGCCTCCTATGTTAAAGAGGTGGTGGTTTGAAACCCATTTCCACAGCATGTACTTGTTTGGCTGTTTGCAGTTCTCCAGGGTCAGTGCAGATTTACCTGCTTTAATGCATTTCTTAAGACTCTCACTTTGGATAATGAATATTCCTTTATCTGTAACAAAAAATAAAAGATGTGGTATTTGACTTTCTTATGTAATTAACTAATGCCACAAGGATCCCGTGTGCATATCTAAGCTGTGCTAGGTTGTAGCATCTAGCCATTCCAGATAGATCTGGAGCTGATGGGTAGGGTCTACTTTAAGGGCTTTCTTGCATAAAACAGGAGTTTTTGGGGAAAATATAAAGGATTTATTGGAGATAATGGAGACCTCTGATCTAAGACTCCCTTGGCCATGGAAGAACAGAACTACCTGTCAATCATTTGGTGGTACTGATGAGAGAAAGCACTCACCACAACTGGACAGAAAGTGATATAATAATGAGAACAAGGGGGAGGGGCATTTGGTGTCCAGATATGTGGTGATACTTTAGGTTTTCTTCAAAGGAGTGCCTGGATGTTAGGAACATGACAACTGAGCTACTGAAATGAAAATTTCTACCACCAAGAGAATATAGGAAAGTGCTAGACAATTCTTCATGCTGGTGAAAAAACAATGCCTCTTAACATTTGCTTTCTGTGCTGGATCCATCAGGAGTAGAAAAGTGTCAACATTTTGCTTTGACAGGAGTAACCTGGTTGCATGGAACTGTCAGCAGCAGGTAAACAGGACACTAGCTAATGCCCCATACCTAGATAAAAGACAGGTGCTAGAATATCACGACAGTGGTAGAAACCAGAGGCCACATTGCCATGTGGAGGAAGTAGACATTTTGTGACATAGTCCTGAACTCTTTCCTCTGGAGCCAGAAGAAGGGATCTGGGTGAGTTTCCTGTGCAAAAGCTAGTGGGACCTGGCCAGGGAATATGCTAGCTCCTGCCTGTTACCTGACTTAAGTTGCTGACTGGAAGTCACCGATTGCACAATCATTATGCCTGTGTTTTCTCACAGATTTTGTTGTTTTCATTTTTTGAAGATGACAATCATGTTCAAGCACAGAGTATCCTGAACACAATGTCAAAGTTCAGTAAGTGCTCAATATTGACTGAAATTGCCAGTTGCTGCTCTTGAGGCCCATGAATTCTGAAGCTCCCCTCTGCTCTGAAAGTCTGATCAGGGCTCTTTTGCTCTCCCCTCAGCTAAGCTCCTGTCTTAGACTTTACTTCCTGTCTCTCCTTCAGAGCTCCCAAAGCACATAGTCAGGTTCCTTTACAATGGCCAGGGTTTAGAGAGGGTTTTGTCATGCAGCAAGGGCAAGATACAGCTTTCAAGAGATTTGAAACAGTGCAGAATGAACCTCTTCATGTTTGGGTATAAGGGAGAAATGCTTCACTTTTGGTAAAGTTCTTTGGTTTCTCCAAAATTAATCTGGCCAAGGAGAACTGATTTATGGTAACAAAAATCACTTAAGACACCATTAAAAATTGTCAATTTATTAATGAAAGCCATACCTCATTTAATAATTGATAACCCTTCTTATAGCCATGTGTTTGAGAAGTTAAATTAGTTGTCAGAAAATTGCTTTGATCACCATACATCAGAGCAAAAGAGAAGGGAGTGGCAGTGGCCATGGTGGGTTAGTGAGAGAATAAATGGTTTTAAGGAGATTTCATTTAGATCAGGAAATTTGTTTTCCTAATGAAGGCCACATCTGCATGGTCATTAGTAATAGTCATTCAAAATCTAATCCACCTTTCATCAACGTGATATGGACTCTGATAATTAACCTTCCTTCCAGCCCTCCTTTTCACCTTTTCATGCCTGGGTAGAATGTTAACTTTAATTTCTCTTGTAATCTACTAATTACTTTCTATCTAGCTCAGAGTTTCATTAAGTTTTCATTAAAGGATAATTATTTTACAATGATGGCACCATAGCCATGTATATTTATACATTTAAATATCTCCAGATCTGGGCCTCACCCCTTAATATACCTAACATAGGTAGGTAGAATAGCTGGTCAGTGGCTAAGAGCTCTGGAGACTAGAACTGGGCAGATTCCTTGATCTCTGAAAGCAATGCCTTTCCAACGCAGAAGATATGAGACAAACCCAGTCCATGCTTCCTAATATTGGGGTACCATTACAATTCCATGCCAGCTGCCTGCAGGATGCAGCTTTGGTAAAGTTCTTCAGAATGTTTCATAAACAAGCACCTGGGGATTGCCTATAAAAATAAACATGCTACCTCCAAATATGTTAAGCTGATAAATGACCTGAGCCTATTTCCTACGAAGTTTATAATAAAATCTGATCCTAAGCACTTCATAAATCCACTAAAGATAAGGGTGTTTCAAATAGACTGTGAGGAGACCCACTATAGGAATCAATATTCTGATTATTACTATATGCACATGAATTGTCTCTAACAAAACTATAATGTGGAAATGGGCCACTAATCCTTAGTGTGTATAGTTGCTGGGTTTCAAAAAGGATGAAAATCAAATGTGGGAGGAATCAATATTGATTATATATGTCAAGGACATCAGTTCTGCTTGAACACTGATTAAGTGATTAATGAAGTACTGCCAGAATCACTAAATCTCTTTGCAGGAAAATGTTATTATGCTTCCCTTCATAATTATAAGTTGATGAGAAGAAGAAGAAGGATTGATTTACTAGAAGTAATTTATAAGCTAATTTCCATCCTTTAAAAAAATCATGGGAGTTAGGGCTCCTGCTTTCTACTTCTGAGCTCCTTCTAGTGGGAGCCATAGATAACATACCATAAGATAACACATACTCTTCTGAGGAGTGGGCTAAGAACGTTTCTTTGGGCAACTGTTAAACTTAAGTTTAGGAAATTTCTTTTATGACATTATTTCAATAAAATATTTCCTTCATTAACTAATTCATTCCATAAGCATTCACTATATGTGGTGTTAGAGATAGAGAAATTATTTGCCTAAATATCTGTCCTTTGAAACTGTATCTATTTGTTCTGAAACCATGGAAATTTTCCTAGTTAATAAAAAGAAGGAAGTTCCATTTGTTCTAAAGGAAATAATATAATTACAACTCAAGATAAGCCCTTTAAAAACAAGTGATAAAAGTCATGATCAAGAAAACAGACCAAAATTAAACACATCTTACTGGACCCTCTGCTGATGTCATGTAAGGGGTGGACAGGGCTCCTTTCTGCGTGGTAAGTGTCCGCACATTTTCCAGGGAGGACAAGAAAGAACAGTGCTAAGGAATATGGGTGTGGAGACTCACTTTACCCATAAACCCAAAACCATGAGCTTCAGAGCTGGATGAGACTATAAAGATTATTTAATTGAATCGTTCTTTTACTCTCACCAAATCCATTTTGTCCTAGAAGCTTTAGACCCATATACCCAGTGAGGACCATGTTCAGTCCAGACATAGCTGTATTGACATGCACTCATTTGTAAGCTAGAAAGAAGAAAATGAACTAGTATAGATTGTTGTTGAATATTTTGAAGTAGGAGACTTGAAATTTCAAACCACCAACATGTATTGGGTACCTAATACTGCATGTGCTGGACCCCGGCAGGTGGAGGGGGCTGTGTTGCAATGCATGCCCTCCAGCCACCCATGTTCTCCCCAGCAATCACTGAAATGTATGGAAGAAATTATAACTCAGTGTCAAAAATGTATTTTGACTAAGAGATAAAAGCACAATGGGGTGTAAATAAAGGGTAAAAGGCAGTAGTTGAGTGTAGAACCGAGAATCCACCAACTGCCTCACATTTTCATCCCACAAACACTTACCAGGGACCTAATGTTTGTAACGACAGGGGTGCACTCATGAACAAGACAGGCAAAGATCCCTGTCCTTGTCACAGTGGTCAGGAGAGTGGGCGAGTGTCAATCTCTAGAAGGAGAGGTGAGAGATCATGCAGAGGAGACATTCCGGACAGAGAATGTCACCAAACTCGGAAAAATGATGCAAATAATCAGCTCCTGGGTGATGACAATCTGGGGAATGAAGGGAAGAGAAGCTGGATGGGAACAGGAGGGACAGAGGAATGAATCTAACATGACTTTTCTACATACATATATGAGTACACCACAATGAATCTCCACATCAGGTACAACCATAAGACTGGCATCCTAATTAGAGTAAGATATACTCCATGTTTGTATAAATATGTCAAAATATATACTGTCATGTATATCTAAAATAAATAACAAATAAAAATTTAAAAAGATATTGACCATAGTAAAATGTGAAGTTAGAAAGAGGTAGTTTGGGATCATTTTATGAAGAACTTGAATTTTGGTGTGGCGGGGGGCCACCAGGGAATGAACTCAGGGGCACTTGACCACTGAGCTACATCCCAGCCCTATTTTGTATTTTATTTAGAGACAGGATCTCACTGAGTTGCTTAGCCCCTCACTTTGGCTGAGGCTGTCTTTGAACTGGCAATCTCCTGTCTCAGCCTTCCAAGCCTCTGGGATTACAGGTGTGCACCACTGTGCCCAGCAAGAACTTGAATTTTATTCAAAAATTTGTATATTCTTCTTCAGGTGAAAGGGAGCTTTGAGACAAGACATGACTGAGGCTGTGGTGTAAAAGATGAATCAGGGTCGGGAGTTATTCAACAAAAACATTACTGAGCACCTACTATGTGCCCAGCATTGTTTTAGGTGCCAAGACAATCAAAGAAGAATGACTAAGCTCCTGCCCCAGAGAAGTTCTAAATTAGGTGGGAGGAGATGGTACCCTAGCACACTTGGGGAAGAGTCTAGAGACTATTGCTGTGATCCACCTGGAGAGACTAAAGGTTTCAGTGCATCAGTGATGCAAAGAACAGGAGAGAGCAGTTAGACCTAGCCAATAGGGAGACACCACATAGAGGGAAGAGGTGAGTGGATTAGGTGATGGGTGGAGTGGGATATGCTATGGTTGGGACATGGTGTGAGTGTGTCCAAGGATTCATGTGTTGGGAGTTTGGTTCTCAGTGTGGCAATGTGATGGGATTTTTAAGAAATGAGGCCTAGTAGGAAGTAATGAAGTCACGGAGGGGCTGCCCTTGGAAAGAACTGATGCAGTTCTCACGGGACTCTGGTTGGTTTATGTGAAAGGATTGTATAGAAAAGGTGCAAAACTGCCTCTTCCCCTCTCTCTGGCTTCCTTTCTTGCCATGGGGGATCTCCTTCTCACATGTATTTTGGCCAAGATGCCATCTGCAATAAGATACTCACCAGATAAACCTGTTTTCTTTATAAAGTCCAAGCCTTAGTTATTTCATTATAGTAACAGAAAACTGACTAATACATGATGATTCTGGAAAGGTACTTGTAATGAATCTTTTTTTTTCCTTCAAGTATTCAAAGGACTGTCAGAGGCCTGCCAATCTCTATAATGCCAAGATGTCAGAGTCTAAAGCCTGGGCTGAGAGTACAGTTTCATATGTACACTGCCAACTGGAGGTTCTTTTAGGAAGTGAACTTAGTACCCCTTCCAATACCTCTCCCTGCCTTCAATACTGTCTTCAACTTAAGATAACTATTCTGGTAGCACTGGCAGATTGAAGGTTTGGAGTGTTAAGTAACTAAGATGAGGTTTGAACTGTTAGGTCTCCATGAAGTGCCTGCACTTTTAACAAAAATAAATAAATAAATAAAAATTGAAACAATAAAATAAAATTCCTAAAGAAATACTATTTTTTTATGGTGGCATTTTAAGCAAGCAAAGGGCTTACTGCTATTCAATAAATTTCATGGTGATGGAGTTCACTGAATCCAACTACGTACATACAGTTGGCCTCTGTGCTGCTCTATGTTTAGAGAACTGAAAGGAAAAGTTCAAGTGTATGGTTCACATCAAGTGAAATGTTTTAAGACAAGCTATTAGGAAGCCACAGTTTACAAGCTGCAATCCAATTTCAATGGCCTAGCCCAGTCCTCTGGGCTCAACCTCCTCCACTCCGTCAGCCCACGTAGCTCATGCTGGGCTCACGTAGTTCCTAACTGCAGCATCTCTTGAGTGGGTCCATTTGCTCGCTGTTCCTAGAGCATTTCTGTTTTGGCAGGGATGGGCCCCATCCTTTTAGTTTATGGTCTATTTCCCCATCATTTGGCCTTATTTAACTGGAAGGTACCCAACAGACTTGGGGAGGGCATCTCTCTGTAACCAGAAGGTGGTCAGCTTTTTCTGGAGCTGTGTCCCCCTTGTCCAGTGACACAGATTTGGGTTTGTCACATCCCCTTCAGTGAACAATGAAGGGATGTTGTAAGCTGCAGAATCAAGTCCTGCTAACTGCTGAGTGCTATGGAAAATCTGGGTTCTTCACATGACTTTCCAAACCAGTAAGTGAGGAATTTCCCATGCCTACATGATGTGGTTCCTGAATGGTTCTTGAAAGGACAGATCCACAGGACTAAGCAAAAAGTGTTCCAGCCCTTCTGACCCTTTCCTGCATGAAATGTGCATTTTAGGTCAAATCTTCTGAGTTTTGGTGTGTCTATTAATAATCTGAAGTTTTTGAGTTTCTGTCAACTGCGTTCTATTAATTAACTAAAAAGTTACATAAGTACTTAAAAAAATCTCCTTGAATCAGGATGCTGAGGCAGGAGGATTGCAAGTTGGAGGTCAGCCTTAGCAACTTAGCAAAACCTTGAGTCAGAATAAAAAAGGGCTGGGATGTAGCTCAGTGGTAGGGTTTGATCTCCAGGACTACAAAATGCAAGCAAGCAAACAAAAACAGAAATAAAACAAAAGCAAAACAACCACCTCTACTCCTCCTGTTGCAGAACATCCTTCTCTTTCCCTGTCCTAGCATTGTCCTTGACTCTGAACCTTCTTTATTCTCCTGCAGCTTCTGAACCTGGATAATCAGCAGCTCCACAGGCCTTTAGGACCCCTCTTTCTAAATCTTTTTACATGTTCTCTTCCTCTTTCTCTCTAATCTCCCCAAATCACTGCTCCAAGTTCCACGAATAACACAATACTCTTTCACATGTGGGAAAAATGAAACCCAGCTTAATCAGCTCTGCTGGGCTGCACTTTTGTGAGGCTTCAAATTGCCTGTTACCAGCCCCCTGTGGGAGGGTTAACACTTTCACACTGTCCTTTCTGCTTGCAATCCATCCTGTCTCCCTCTCTTTGTCCCTGGCTCTGTGCTACAACTTGATATCTTAGCAATGCATTTTTAAACCTAGTTGGAAAACATTTTTTATCCTTTTAGCTTATGGTCTATTCCTCCATCACTTGGCCTTATTTAACTGGAAGGTACCCAACAGACATTGCTGGTATAAAAAAAACCATTATTCACAGTGTCTTTGCTATTATCCTATAGACAGTGTTGAAAATGTATCATCTCAGTCACCAGGGAGTCTCCGAGTTATGGCAAGCACAAGAAGAAAGACATTGTTCAACATGTCACAGATGCCTGCATGTTAAAGCCTTGGGGGAAATGATACAGAGACTAGGTCACCAAAGCAAACAAAAACAGAAAACAGCTCCACCATCAACCAAAACAGGTCTGGAAATAATACAACATTATTGAAGGTAAAAGCGTTTACACCGAGCTATCTGTCTTAATTGCTTTGAGAATATACTTATTTAAAATATCTATATATTTACTTAATTTCTAGGTAGGAATTAAAACAAAACAACAACAACAACAAAAAAAAACTTTTAGTGGTAGACATAATATAATCTCTGGTGCTAGGGTAGCCCTAAGAAAGGACCATGAACTGTGTGGCTTCAATGACAAATTAATTTTCTCCCTATTCTGGAGGCTTGATTGTAAGATGAAAGAGTGGCAACCTTGGTTTCCTCTGAGGGCCGAGGGGAGGTGGGGAGGAGTTGCTCCAGGCCTCTCTCCTTGGCTGTCTTCTTCCTGTCTCTTAACAGAATTTACTTTCTATGCATGTTTCTCTGTCCAAGTTTCCCCTTCTGATGAGGATGCCATTCATATGAACTAGGACACTCCAATCACCCCATTTTAACTTGTTTACCTCTATAAAGACCCTATCTGCTAACAAGGTCTCATTCCAAAATCATGTTTGGGGGTTCCATCCCTCTTATTTGGACTGCCTGCACGATTTGCAGGGTCCAGGATAAATTGAAAATGCATGGCACTGGATGGATAGTATGCTTCACATACTATCACCACTGTGACAGTAGAGACACTTGAAACACAGGCACAAATTTGCTTGCCACTTTAGACCTTCGTAATTTGGTAAATAACCTAGATATATTTATCAAAAGATAAATAGGAGAAAATGTGAATAGAGAAAATACTATGGAGTGGGTGTGTATGTGTATGTGTGTATGTATGAACATATACAATGAAGCATAGATGGATATGCTAAGTGAGTGGGCTAGGCACAGAAGGACAAATAATGTATGATCTCATTGTATGTGCAATCTTAAAAAATTGTATTCATAAAAGCACACAGTACAATGGTGATTACCAGGGCATTCAAATTGGGTGGAATTAGGGAAGTGTTGGGAAAAGGGTATAAAATTTCTAGTAGGCAGGAGAAATAAGTGATTTTAGTAAATAATAATGCATTTTACCCTTGAAAATTGCTATAAAAATAGATTTTAACTACTGTCACTACAAAAAAGACATAAGTATATGAGATTATGGATACATTAATTAGTTTGATTTGATAATTTTATGTGTATATCAGTATCGAAATATCATATTTATACCTTAAATATATAAACTTTTATTTGTGAATTAAATCATCACAATACAAATTAATGCAAATGTTGAAAAATAATAAGTGCAATAGAGTTAAATTCTTATAAATATTAGAAGTTACTATTAGGAATGATTGATACTTTAACTTGTAGAATCCCAAATAAAAGAGAGGATTGAAGTGCATTCTTGCTTTCTCTTTGAGTTAACTTGTCAATATCTCTGACCAAAAGACCTGACCAGAACATGCCAAGAAGGACAATTTATTTTGGTTCATGGTTTTAGAGATTCATTGCACTGTCAGCTGACCATGCTCAGGTCAACCTGAGTTGAAGAACATCATGGCGAAAGAGTTAAGTAGAGGACAGCAGCTCAGGGCATGGCAACCAGGAAACAGAGAGCTCTGTTCACCAAGAGCAAACTATAATCTCCAAAGACAGTCCTCCAGTGGCCTATTTTTCCAGCTACACACTACCTGCTAACAGTTACCACCCAGTTAATCTACATCATTGGTTCAATCCACTGATTAGGTTAAGGCCATAATAACCAACTCATTTCAACTCTGAACCTTTGTGTTTTGTCTCACACTTGAGCTTTAGGGAGACACTTCATATATAAACCTTAACACTTTCCAAGTTCTTAATATATAAAAATTTGGTGGTATATTTCAGTGTTGTTATCAAATTCCAACTTGTTAATTTCTTTTGACAACCTGTGGGTGGAAAAACAAATACGTTTTCCATGAAAAAAATAAGTTATTCTAATCAATAATAAAGTTCTTTTTTTATGCTTCATCAGAGTTAGGCCATGGAAAAGAATTATACAATTTACATAGGACTCACGTGCCTTTCTCTTTTAAGTGCTTTATATTAGAAACCAGGGCTTTTGAGCCAAAATTTATCAAATATGTCTATTATAGACAAATTTATTTGCTTTAGCCTTTTGACCATTCATACTTGCAACCTTTAGAATAAGGATTAGCAAAGTGAAAGCATTTGTTGTCAGTGTTAATTTCTTTCCTACTTTATTCAAAAAGCAGAATTGATTCAATTTCAAAAAATGTAGAATTCCATCACTGCTAGGAACTTGCCTTCTCAGATCGTTGAATAGGAAGGCAGCCCATCCAGCACTTGCTGTTCTCACTTTGATGACAGTTGGCTCTTGCCAGAGGACACTTGCAACTTTCCTGGAAAGGCAAAACATTTTTGATAATCTTTTATTCCACTCTATCTCATAACTTGAAGACTCCAGTTCTTTGCAAACCTGTGACACAGCCTTTGTAGTCATTGTTTTCATCCTGTGTGATCTATTCTTTCTGCTTTTCTATTTTTTTACAAAATAAAGCTGAAAACAACACATTTGCTGCTCCATTTTCTCTGGAGATTCCTCTCTTGGTTTTTCTCTTAAAGTTCTGTCTTCTTTGTAGGCTTCCCTTTCTGCATTTTATATGTTGATGTTTCCCAGAGCTGTTTTGGCTTCTTCATTTCTTCTTGCTACTGAATTTGAGCAGTGCATCTCCAGAGGTGTGAACACAGGAGTTTTGAAAGTGGGAGTTGGACTTGAATTGATGTTCTACCAGTTAGCACTTAACTTTGTAACTTTGGAGGAAACTTTTGGAAGCACTCTTTATATCTATTTTCCTCCAAAAAATCAATTTAAATGGGATAATAGGCTTAGTTCAGGAGATTATTTAAAAGATTAAGAGAGATTAGAGAAATAATGCATATAAAGTACTTAGGACACCAGAGAACCTGTGTTTATCAGTTTTTTGTTGCTATGATCAAAACACCTGATAAGAACAACTTAGAGAAGGAAGTTATTTTGGTTCATGGTGGCAGAGGTTTAGTCCTTGATGGGCCAATTCCATTGGCCTGGGCCCAGGGTCAGGGGAACATCATGGAAGAAAGGATACAGTGGAGGAGAATTCTTGTAGCCAGGAAGCAGAGAAAGGAAAGGGAAGGAGCCATAGGGAAGCTGAATACTTCCAGTGCATACCTCCAGTGACTCACCTCCACCAACTACTCCATACTGCTTATATTTACCACCTATTTAGTCGATTCACACTATAATAGACCAAGTTACAATTCTCAGTATTCAATAACTTCATGTCTGAAAATCCCTAGTTTAACACAGGAGATTTTTTTTGGGGGGGGAAGGTACCTTACAGTCAGATCATAACAGTGCCCAGACAACAAAAAATGCTCATTGCCATGCTGGATTTCACTTTCCACCTCAACCCTGTTTTCTAATCTACAAATTTATCAACTTCAAATTGATATCTAATAGTATCTTTAGCTCAACAATTTTAATGTCAAAGTCATGATTTTCTCTCTCTCTCTCTCTCTCTCTCTCTCTCCCTTCTAAAATGATATTAGCTCCTCTTTAAACATTCTTAGTCATGGAATATCTGAGCAAATGAAAATATGACAAGTCTGGCTAAGAATTGAAAACTGGAGATTCATTACAGTGTTTTTCTCCCTAAAGCTATACCTTGATTGGCATACCATGTGAAACAAGGATTTTCACTTTTTACTTACAATTTAGAATATTGTCCTTTACCATAAAATTTTTGGATAATAGATCAATTGCTATTATGTCTTGGAAACAAAAACACATTTTTGAATTATTTTCTCAAACTTATCTAAGATTGAGAAAAAGAAGCAAAACAGTGCTAGGAAAGTGAAGGATTGGCTGAAGCAGAGAAATCTTAATCCAGTGATGGTACTTAACTTAAAAGTTTATTGATGTAAAAGAAAGTCTATTAACTTTTAAAAATAAATAAAATGTATGAGGATAAAAGTTTTCCTTTCTTTCTTTTTTATTTTTTTTTTCAAATTGCAGAATGCCAGAAAATAAATTTAAAACAAAAGAGCCAAATCATGTAGAGCCTACTAATGCATAGTAATTTTGATTCTTCCAGGAAAATTAATTAAACATTAAAGGGTTTAAGCATGATACTGACATGATCCAAATTAAATTTCTAGAATGTCTTTCTTACCATGCTATAGATAGTGAGTTCTAACTGGGTAAAGTTAAAGTTAGGACATTTTGGGGGGCTTAAAGAAATAACCCAGGTAAAATGCAGTGATGATCTCAAGTAGGAATGGACTGGAGACATATTGAAGATAGAACTATCATAATTTAGAATATGTATTGATTTTGGAGGGATAAGAAAAATGAGAAATCAAGCACTATGATTCCCTCCCATCATGTGTTAGAGGAATGTTAAATGTTCCATTTTATTTCTGTAAATTTTGCTTTACTAAAGGGAATTTATAGAAATTGTTAAGCAAAAAATCAGCAATGAAAAAAGTGTTTTAAATTTCAAATGCCATATGTTATTTATATCTATCTATCGATTGATCTATATATCTATCCATAATACAGTCTTGAGGTATGTTTTAGTCAACTTTTTTATTGCTGTGACTAAAAGATATGACCAGAATAATTGTAAAGGAGTCAAAGTTTATTTGAGGGATCACAGTTTAAGAAATCTTAGTCCAAAAGAGGCTGGATTCATTTCTTGGGGCTCAAGGTAGTTGAAGGAAATCATGGTGGAATTGTGTGGCAGAAGGAAGCAGCTCACATGTATAAATGTACACCCCAAAGCCACCCCCTAATTCCCACCTTCCCCAACCACATCCTACAAACTTCAGTTACCACTTAGTTAATCCCTATCAGGGGATTAATTTACTGATTTTGTTAAGACTCTTGCAACCCAATCATTTCTCCTCTGAACCTTCTTGAGTTGTCTCACATGTGAGATTTTGGGGGGCACCATATCTAAACCATAACCAGGTATGAAAGCAATGAGTTTGATTAGTTTGCTTAGATAAGTGAGTAGAGAAAAAATATAAAAGGATCAGAAATTAAATCACATAGGATGTCAATACGCATAAAGATATAGTGAAGGTCTCAAGATGTAATAGGTATCTAGAAATTTTGCAAAATGAGTTTTAGGGGGCTTAAGTATTGCTTAGTGGTAGTGCACTTTTTGGCATTCACAAGACCCTGAGTTTGATCTCTAGTATGCAAAAAGAAATCTATATCTATTCCCAAGCATATGTTAATTTTTCCTGTATAGACCACATAAAGATATAAATCCTTGACTCTTGAATTTATTACAGAATTTATTTTCAGGAACAAGTTTGGAGACATTATCTGTAAGTTTAGCATTTGTTTTAAAAAATGAAATTTTGGGGGGGTCTTGTGGGCTTAAGGTTATCCAGCTAAAGATGTGCATTCTCCCAAACATTTGATTTTATCCAAATTAGGATGAACTATTATCAAGTAGATCCATGGTCATAGTTACAATCCTTTTGCAATGCTATGGTAACACATGTGTATGTAATCTATATATAACATGGTTTCATTCAGGGCTACCAGATAAGTAGAAAATTCTGTCATTTTCCAATAAGTTTTCAATTTTTTTCCCCTGCTGAGTCTGAAACATTCTGATAATAAGGACAATTTGTATTTAGAAAAGTTATGATTAATTATTTTAAATTTATAATTGAAAAATAAGAGTGTACATATTTATGATATATGGCATAATTTGAAACATATGTTTTAGAATGGCTAAATCAAGCTTTAACAAACACGTTACACCACAATCTTGTTTATGATTTGAGAGATAGCAGCAATCTTTCTGAAACAAAAGATGTAAACTTTAACTAGACAAACTAAATACTTCTAAGTATTTATGTAATATTAATAATTTTCCTAAAATGTAGGCTCTTATAAAAATGTGGCCCTAAGAAACTCAACTGTACAAGATAATTATAATTACAGGATAATTGTTTGCATCTTACATGGTCCTTTGGGATCATATTTTGTAAAATACAAAAATTTCTAACTGAGATTTCAAGGATACTGGTCAGTGGTTCTTTATCTATAAAGATCATACATATAGATCATACACATCATACATTTTTGCACATCATGCAAAATGTATGATGTGCACTTTGAATTATATCTGTTGCTCCTGTTTTCATAAAAGTCTTCCTGCTTATTAGAGAACCAATTTCTGTTGTCTTAATATGAAATTTTACAGGAGATTGCAAGAAAATGTACATAGGAAACAAAGTTTAAATTTTGTGACATATCTCAGGGAAGTAATCCTAGAAGGGGTTGTCCCAATTTTTATAAGGCAAATGGCCTAAACAATTATACAGTCTTTTAGTCATTTGGTCAGAATATGCATCAATAAATAAACCTGTTGGAATACATGGCACATGCTATGAAAGCTATTTTTCCCTTCAATTTTCTCTAATGAGTCCAACTCATCATTACACAAGACCTGGAAAGCAATGGTAGTAAAGCAAACTATGAGCTTGACAGCATCTCTGGGAGTTGATTACAAAGCCCTACAACACAAGTGGCAGCAACTGATGATACCCCCATGGGAGATCATATGGAGAGATTAGTCCAGGTCAGAATGCATGGTGCCAGGATATGGGTTCAGATTTCCTCATATCCTATATGCACCCCTCCTATTAATATGAAAGTTCTTATTTGTGCTCATGACATTCTTTGCACGTTAGTCTTTCTGACCAAGGTAAAGTAAATGCTTAAAGGCTGTCTGGTCAGTGAAGCCATTCCTGACAATGCTGTATTAGGAATCCGTATCTATTATTACTTTTGCATCCATTACCTTGCTTTGTTATTCTTCTATAGTATTTAATACTTTATGCTACACAACATGTTCCTAATTTTAAAAGAGGTTCCTCTACCTTTAAACTGAAATATAATGTTTGAAAATGTGGTTTTAATTTTTTATTAGTATGACCTCAGTATCTAGAACATTTCCTGAATTTACTGTTTCATACTTGTTAAATCCCAAAAGGGAAAACAAGCTTTCCCTCTAAGATACCATATTGCTCATGACTGAAATTCATCTTGTCATATTTTATCAGTCTGAGGAAAAAGTCATAATCATACTAGAGGCAATATATACAGCTCCCAGGAATATAATGGACATTTTCTGTCTACATAGTAGGGTTATTTTTGTTTGTTTAAGATATTCAGTGAAAACAAAAACTATTTGTTCTTGAGCATATAACTTGTCTCATATAACAGGGATATTGCTCTTACAAATAATCATAATTCATTTTCATTTAATAATCCAATATTTTTTTCAATAAAATCATTAAAGAAATACAGAGCACCATATATTTCCTTCCATTGTTAATTACTGATAAATGGTACCATCATAAAAGTAACTTCAGTCTTTGAATTTTAAGCCACCTGCTTAAAACCAAGCTTATTGAGTGATACCATGCCAGGCAATTTAAATATACAGGTGGCCAGGCAAAGAGTAAATCAAACTGCTGGCCCAGAAAGAAAAGAATCAAATTACTCTTAATATCCAGCATTAGCAGTGACTCATAAGACCACATAAGCCAAATCAATGGCTGTATACAAATTAGCCATAATTAAAATAATTTTTCAAGGTAGAAATATGGTCAGTCACAGTTCTCTTCTAGTTGCTGCAATTTTAAAATCTATAAATAATTCTATTTATGGTCTATAAATAACTTCCAGAATCCACTTGACTTTTGTGCTTGCCAAATTAAGACCATAATTGGGATAATGTTGGTATTGGACATAGCCTACCTCTCCAATTTCCATATTAGAATTAAAGCTTTATACATCATCTCTAAAATATGTCAATTATGATTCATATTTATGATTTCTTGTGGCTGAAAGACTTTGGGTACTTCCATTTTTCCTGTATAGTGAAAAAGTTGCTGCAGTATGGTTTTTTTTTCTTATGAGTTAAAAGATTTCCCATGAATCACAAAGAATGAATCCCAGCACCAGTTGAAAACATAGGGAAAGCATCAAAATGAAATCACCTTCATAATTTATGTCCTACCTAAATACGTAGTAAAATTCTGCAGCTTCAAATTTTTTCTCTTTAATACACATTAACATAATCTCTTCTTCCAAAAACTACTACATGTTTTGTTTTTACTCTTAATATTTCTTAGAAATATTTGAACTTGAACAGACAGCTATGGTCTCTGCAGACAAATTCCTACAAGCTATTTACCTTCAGGGATTGACTAGGTTTAAATCCCTATGCTGCTGCTATTGCTAGTGTTCAGGTTTTGTTGGAGGCATGTGAGTTTGATGGGTGGGGTTGTGCTTTTTCTGATTTATTGTACAGACTGAGATTGATCTTGGTGTTAGATTCCTAGGGCTATTACAACAAAGTATTATAAGCTTCAAACACCTATTTTGTTTGTTTGTTCTGCAGTGCTGGATATTACAAGTCTGAAATTGAAGTGTGTGCAGCACTATGTTCACTAAGAAATTCAGGGAAATTCTATCCTGTCTGAACTGACCTTCTGGTGGCTTGGTGAAACTCTTTTGGTGTTCAATGGTTTATAGATAGATCACTTCACTCCTCAGTCTTCTCATGGCCTTTGTCTCAAACTTTACAAAATATTCTTATCATAATGACAACAGTCTTATAGGACTAAAGGCACATCCCCCTGCATTATGATCTCATTTTCACTTAAATGATTGCATCAACAAAGAACCTATTTCTAAATAAGTTCTTATTTTGTGGTACTTTGGGTTAGGACTTGGAGAATATCATCTTGGGGAGGACATAGATCAAGTAATAGTGACTTCCTCTCTTTCCTCTTAACACAGCTTCTTGATCTCAGGAGGAGTACTTGTCAATACAGGTAGGGTATTCACCCTTGGCAAATCCACTACAGCAGCAGTTGCAAGAAGTGTCCATGTGTCCTTGGTAAAGACTATGGGCTCCTCAAGTTCTGAGAAGATAGTTGTCTCTATCCAGAGGAGATGATTTTCATGCTGGTGGAGCAAGTCTTTCATTATCTAGCTCCTGTGAACCTGTCCAATTTTAGATTGACCTTCTGAGAAAACTGCCAAAAAAGTAGAACAGGTATACCAAAGCAAATTTATTTGAATTTCAGTCAGAGGTAAATCACTTCATTGAACATTTAATCATCTAATCAGGGCAATGGATATAAGCCTGCAGATTTTCTTCAACAACTGTCAGGAATCTTAGAAGTTTTTCTCTGGCAGGGTAATTCACAAAATGGCTGTTATCTTCTGGTTTTTACTATGCACTGTTTTCATCTTTGGACACAAAACCTCTTGGGGTGCTATGTTACCATGGTATGACATCCTTATTGAGGTCCTCTAAAGCTCCTAATTCTTTCTTTTCCAGAGGGTCTCTACATCTTACTGAACTTTACAACCATGAGATCAGCATGCCACCTGCTGTGCCCAAAAGAAACTGGCAATATATGTTAACTAATGTGGGAGAGATGGCAAGTAATGGAAATCATTATTGAATTCAGAAGGATTTTATTAGTCTTTTAAATAACTTCTGCCTTCGACAAATGTTTCTGTAAGAAGAAAGGAGAATATCTGAGCAGTGAGAAAGTTTGATGATTTCTTCCTGACTACCCAAATCTCTGAAAAAAAGATAATAGTGAATTTTTGCTATGATTTCTAAGCTATTTTATCATTTCTTTTTTTTTAACAAGCCAAACATCATAATAACATTGTGTTTATCATGATGCCTGGAATTGTCTGGGGCTCTGCTTTGAAATTCTGCTGGTTTTATTTGGATCTGTCACATAACTCCATTCAGCTCAGATTTTTCTGGAGGCCATCTTTCAACTTTTGATGCCTTTGTCATATATCTTTAATCATTTAATAGTCTAGTCTGGTTGCCATACAGCATAGCTCCTGCATTTAATAAAATTGAAGCCCTTGCTGTCACATCCTATTCATTAGAAATAGCCACAATTTGGTCCCAAATCAAGAAAGATAAGCACTTTCATTTTTCAGTGAGGAGTCAAATGTAGATAACAAAATGGAGGAATTTGATAGCAACCATATTTGAAGACTGCTGACCTTAGTATCAAATATTTATTTAACATTGCTTCTAATTTCAGTTCTTACTTCATGATAGTGCATCAAGAAAGCTCCTATCAAGAGAGTAAAACAACAGAATAATTTATAAATGTGCAGTTTTATATAAAAGTGTCTAAAACAAGGGATTGGAATTGTGAGAATTTAGCTAGGAACCAAAAAAAAAAAAAATCTGAAAACTAGAAGAAAAACAGATACAAAAGAATGTTATGCCCTAACTCTTGGGTTAAGATGTCCATTGAAAACAGACCCCATCCTCAGTAGAGAAACCTAATATGATGTGAGCTTTTAATGAAAGAATGCTCTATTTTTAATCAATTCCACTGGGGCAGAAATTAGAGACAGTGATAGCATGTAACTACATTTTCCTTATTTAAACCACTGAAATATTTTTTCCTATTAAACTTAGAAATATTAAATAACTAACATTATTCCTTATGGATAGAAGAAAGATATTGTAAGGACACCATCAAGCTCTATATATTTTCATTTTCTCTTTCTTATTGGAACATATACAAAATTCCTCAGAATTAAATATTTGGAGACATTTGTGATGTCTTATGTGACAAAATATACTGACAAATTTCAGTGAAGTTTTCCTAGGGAAAAAAATTACCAGATATCCAAGTCCCCAATACCCTTTGGCTGTGATGTAGTATGTCCTGAAAAGTTTATGGCATCTAAATTCATAATTGTCCCAGAGAGTTTTTGAAGAAATTTTAGTTGATATATTTCTTATATATATTTGAAACACTTAAAAGTGGAAAAATACAACAAATATTAAATAATTTTTGAAAGTCCTTTTGTTTTAAAGTGTCCCTATTAAAACACTTAAGGCAATAAACTACTTTGTTAGTAATGCTGAATTTCATTGTCTCAGATTACAATAATATTTTAACATTTATCTTTCAACCTAAAGGACATGCATATTTTATCATTAGACACTAATGATTTTTATTTTTCTTCTGCTAATTGTATGGAAATTAAAACAATTGAACAAAATAATCACAAACCTATTAAAGACTTAGGTGGATATTAAATAATTAGCTTTAAAATATGCTAGATTTATTACAAGAAAAAGCGAAAATATTTCTCAAGTATTACATGAAATATGACATAAGCCACATTAGCCATCTATTCCATAGTGAAGGATACTGCTGAATCACAGCACTACAAAGGACATCATCGGTCACTAAAAATGCCAGCTATAACAATTATCAATTACCAAGTGCAACAAGAGGCACACTTGTTGAGGAGTCACACTTGCCTTCAAATGCCAAAAATTCATCAATGCTGCAGAATGCTTTAGGAAAGGGATACTCTTAAAAATTGAAAATTATGACTGGAATATGGCAATGTGTTGAAGTTACAGAGGGAGGTGGTTATCTGTGATAACACAGGTAGTCATACCAAAGTAACATAAAAAAATGTTTAAAATTGCATTAAAGAGTTTATTATTTGAAACTGATGTTATAATACAATATTTCAATAAATAATAAGTCTATTTTAATCAGAGATAATGAACCTTGGTTACAGTACAGTCAGGAAGAGCAAATTCTCAATTACTTAAGAGTAACTGTTAAAATTTGAAATAGAATTAAGCTATTGAAGGATTAAACATGATTCTATAGTTTACAGTAACATGGTGAAAATGCTTATATATAAAATATGAATAAAAGAGAAAAAGTAATTATCCCAAAAATTGTAAAAGGAATTATACTGACTTAGTGGAGTTTAACCTAAAAAATACATTTTCTATGAAGATTCATGAAGTGTTTCATTGAAATTTTTGAATGCATAAGTAAAAACGTACAAATCATAATAAAAAAACATTCAATTAAAATACCCAGTGATCACAATACTAACAGATTGAGATTGAAGTGGCAGACTCAACATTTTCTATGTGCAGCTGTACAGACACTTTCAGAGAACACTAGATTTTAGCCAGCTAAAGAGAAACCAGGATGTGAAGTTTGGCTCTACTTGTGAAGAAACATTTTGGAAAATAAAGAAGCAATTATCAGTGAGCTAAGTTTCAGGCTTCTTTTGCTCACTGTTTTTGGATTCACATAATGAATGAACAGCATTGACAAGAGCATTTTGAAATGCCTTAAGATAGGAGTGGCACCCAGCCAGGAAATTCTGCAAATTCAATTCTAACAAGAATAAAAAAGAAATATAGAAACAGAGCTGGAGTTGTATTTTGTATTGTCTTTGTTTCTTTTGTAGAGTTTCAGGATATTTTTATGAATAATTTTCTGTAGCAATGGGACTCAAATGCTAAATTATCAATTTTTTTTTAAAAAAAAGAAGGCAAAAAAGCTTCTGAGGGTAGAGGTAGAAAATGACCTCCAGTGGTGGCAGTAAAATTCTCAGAACAACCTAAATTACATATTTTCCAGCTATGACAATGCCCAGAGAATTACACTGGTACAGAAAGAGCATGCATCACATTCATAACAAAGACATTACTTAACCTGCAAATATGAAAACAAAATGTGACAATATTATTATTTCCATATGTCTCTTTATGAAATTAATTAGTGGACTTCACTTAGTATGTTCTTCAAGAATAAATATATACCCAACTTTAGTATTGAACCTATAAGCAGATTTGTGTCCATGTTGGTGACTGCACAAAACCTGGAGGAAAACCCAAGATATGCAGAGCCCAGAAGACTGAGACAGGGATAGGAGAAAAAAAGGAGTCATAAATGCATTTTTTGGGTGGAAGCAGAGTGATCTATGCATGCAAAGAATAGAAGAGAAGATTCCTCATAGAAATTGAGGAGGTGAGTTCATATAGAAATATTCCTTATGTAAAAATTAGCAGATTGTTTTATGCCAAAGAATTGCCATTAGGTAGAGGAAAGCTGTTGTTAAGAATCAAGAGGAAATAATTTTTGAAGGAGGGTAAATATCCTTTCAGGTAAAACTTTTTGATATTTATAAAGTTAATATTTGGTTGCATATATGTTTCATTTTCTCAAATAGTCTGTTCTTACACTCATCATTTCTGCTTTGAAACAAGACTTGTTTGAAGCATTGAAGCACATTCTTGAACTTACACAAGACCATATATTCTAAAGAACTGGAGAAAAATAAGTTGGAAAACATGCTCTGGCCATGCTCAACATTAATTTACCAACAATAAGAATTCTTGATAAGGCATAAAAAGGGGATGATATAGAACCCAAAAGAATTTTGAAGGGAAATATCTACAGTCAAAAGTTCTTGAACTTTGGCAGCCAAGTAACATTTTACATAGGAAATACAATGCATATGTCTTTAGATACAGATACACCCTCAAAGTGGAAAAAAAAATCTGGACTACTCTCCTGAAGCAAAAATTTTAAAAGCGAGATAAGTTCTTTACACTTTGCGTGGCTAGCACTAGTTAGAGGAAAAAAAAAGAGAACACTATCCCTAAAAGCCCAAAGCAGTCAGTATGCATAGAAAAATAAAATTCTTTCTCTCCTAAGAAGTCACTACTAAAGTGCTTGAAGAAATAAAACAAAAACTCACTTTATTTTGCAAATGATAAACCCAGTGATTTCTGGAAACTTTGAACAGTAAATTCTCTTGATCTTGAAGACAGTTCAGAACATAAAAGTAGAATTTGGAGCAGTATCCCTACATTCGCTGCCTAGAACTATTTTCTACAGGCCGAGCTGGGAGACAAGATAACATATTCAAAATTATTCCATCACCTAAGTTCTAAAAGAGCTCTGTGTGAAAATTCTCACCTCTAATGCTAAATCTGAAGACATAATTTAATATGTGGGCTAAATTGGTCTTTCAAACTCTTTATCTCCCCATTTGCCATTCTAGGATTTTGAAAATCCCATCTGTTATCTGAAAAACCACTTACACAGGTTGAAAACTACAACTACTTTAAGGAATGAGGGTGAGAGGAGGAAGAATCTGACTCCCTCACACTCAAACAATTTAGTAGATTTAACTCCTATTGTGGGCAATGCATGCAACACACTTGGACAAGAGTTTGAAGTGAGAAAAACATCCCAGGAGTTCAGGAAATGTCCCACTTAAAGAAATTAGGGGAATGAAGAAATGACATTGTGCAATGTTGAATATATTAAGTTGAAAATTATGTTATTTAAAAAAAATTAAAGGGATCATTTAGATAAATTTGCACAAATGATTTTATCAGTGCAACTTGGGATTTAGGTGTCATAACATTTTTGTATATTCATTTGATATTAATCTTCCATCATAAAATACCATGTAAACTATTTAGGGCAGAGGGCTAGGACTCAGGCTGCCTGATTACATTTTCACCACAAACTTATTAAGGGTTTTTCAAGAAAGATGGATAATTATATTAACCACTACACTTGTTTCTTGTGGTAACTGAAATGTTGGATTAAATATGAAATGTTATTAGAAGAGATATTTCAAGCACATTGTAATAATGTTGGTTGTTATTATTATATGATTATAATGAATATTATGCAATGATAGAAAGTACCTTACATTTATAGAACAATAAACATATAAAAAATCAGTACATCCAAAAGAACAAGAAACTTTTATTGACAAGAATTATAGTGACTTCCTTTTGTTTTCTTTGCTTCAACATCCATTGGGTTAGTCCCTCTTGAGAAAGTTTGTATTTCTACAACTTCTCTCAATTGCTCAATGCTTGTCAACCCTGATATCTGTCTTATTCAATTATCCCCTTGTGACATCCTTCCTATGGGACAACTATGAAAAACCTAACTTGTTCCACTGACCCCCACACCCCATGTGCACTGAGCGGAGTTGCCATAGTGACTCCACAGAGTGTGCTTTGACTTGCTCTGAACCCATCAAGAAGAACTCACACAGGGTGATTTGCATGCGTAACATCCTAGACCCCATTAAAACCTTCAGCCAATGTGTCTCTCCCTCTCTTGTTCCCCATATACTGGGTGAACATGAGAGTCTGGGAAAGCTACCCGCTTCTATTTTGGCTCTACAGGGTTTACTCACCTCTTGTCTCTGGGATCAGTGAAAAGTAAACTGTTCATATATGAATAAACCACAGTGAAACTCCACATCATGTACAACCACAACAATGGGATCCTAAGTAGAATAAGATTTACCCATGTATGTATGACAAAATATACTCTACTGTCATGTATATATAAAAAGAACACATTTTTTAAATTAAATTCTTATTCCTATCTCATATGCTTGGTTGAGTTGCCTTTTCCTCACCTCACTTGACTGACATGTCAGATTTAATCTGTTCCTGCTCAGAGCTCTCCTAGGGAATGGCTCCCCTGGCGGAAGTAAAGTGAACCCACTTCAGTCAAGTGCTACAAGGCCATTTTCCAATAAAAATACTTATCTTGTGAGAAAGACTCCTGGTCAAGTTTGAACCCTTACATGTTAACCAGCTCAACAGGATAAAGCAGCATCCTATGAAAGGCACATTGTAAATACTTAAGGCCCCAATCCCTTACAGCCTGACAGGAAAGACTAGAGTTCATAACTACTCTAAGAAGACCTCAATGCCAAACAGACAAAAAAAATACAGTACTGTTATTCTAAATTCTTGATACAATTTATTTTATAAGTAATCATCCTCAACATTTAAGCATTTTAGTAATTTTTTCTAGGAATTTCTGCATGTATATAAATGTATGTAACTTTATAATTTCAATAAAACATATCAAGTATTAATAAATATAAAAGAGATTCCTTTATATGATGTAAAATACTTATATTTACTTCTAATTTGTAATAAAATGGACTTTTTATTAGCATGTTGTTAAAACACAAATTATAATTTTTATTAACTCTAATACTTGAAAAATTCTCTATTTGTTTGAGTTCCATGACAAAAAAAGTTACTCTTAGTGAAAAAATATGCCTCTTTACCTTAAGTCACTAAAAATACTATTTAGATTTGTACAAAGTATTTCCCCAAACTCAGCACAATTAAATTACAGAAAAAGAAAAAGAAAAGGATATCTCTTATTTATCAATGATTAAATCCAAAAAGATGCATCTTGAAAAATGATTAATTTCCACAGTGTTGCACATACAGATATACACTGTGTTGAAACATGACATCTGTGTCACAAATTTCTCTCAAAATTTAAAGGTAATTGAAAAACAGCAGAAAAAAAACCCAACAATTTAAGATAATAATGGAGGGCTGGGGTTGTAGCTCAGTGTTACAGAACTTGCTTAGCATGTGTGAAGCACTAGGTTTGATCCTCAGCACCATATAAAAACAAATAAATAAAGTAAAGGTATTGTCTCCATCTACATCTAAAAAAGTATTTAAATAAAAATAACAATGGAAATCTTAAAAATAAATAGATTAATTTTTTGGTCAGATGATGAATACACCATGATATCTCAAGTATATTTTACTTATCTCAATATTGGAAAATATTTTATGGAAATGTTAATTTAGCCAAACAAACAGAAAAGCTTTTTCTCATATCCAACTGTGCAGTGAAATAAGGAGGAAAAAAAATAGCCAAGATATATCCATGGAATAGTGAACATGAAATTGATTTGATGAAAATGGGTTTCCCACAAATTTAGATTAATCATTATTAATGTAAAGAAGTAGATATTCAGGGGAGTGGGACCCTGTGGAAATTTTCTTAAGCATGTTTTCCAGTGAATACACATTTGCAAAAAGCTCACTATTCAGATTTACACATATAATGAATACATAAAGATCTTTGATAGTACCACTTTGCTGCTACTTCTCACAAGGCTATAAAAGAGACAATGAAGTTGATTACTTCATATCACCTCCAAGACTTTCAAAACTAGAAATAAATATTTACTAATGTTACATAATTAAAATTCATTTTCATATTCCCATACCATTTATCACTGTTTACAATTTTGTTTACTCTTTCCAATCATTTCATCTAAAATATTCATTCATTCAGTTCCAAAACAACATTAAGCAAACAGTAATTCCTTTATGGAACTTCAGCCTGTGTTTTGGCTCTCTGGAAATTTTACCCCTGAAAGAACCACCAAACAATCTTTAAAAAGCAAAATAAGTCTTCAGTTAAAATAGTAACCTGGTTGTCTTGACCACCAGGTGCACCCCCCATATCCTCAAAAGGAACACTGGTACCATGCTTCAGTATGCCCCTAAAAAACTCTATAGTAGGAAATAGCTTCCTCCCTCATTTGTATACTTGTCCATTGAATATGCTTTTAGATCAGTTTGCCTGACCTGCACTAACCTGAAAACAGGGTAGTATTTTATGTTTGTCAATCCAAATTAGTAGTGTGACCTCTTAGATTCACGCATGAGGCATGGTCATAAATCATAAGGTAATTTGTTATAAGCACAATGCTGAACTAAAAATAATTTATCAAACCATTAATCCTACTATTAAATATAGTGATGTTGCACGAATAAAAAGTAAAATTTTAAAAAATGTATCATCTCTAGCACTAACTCATTGTGTTTAGAATAAACTTGCTTTGCTCAATTTTTTCCTTTAGAAGCAGTATTTTATGGGGGGGGGTTCACTGCACAAATGATTCAGGTGTGCTGGTTTTACTTTGTTTTGTTTTTTAAACAGGATAGGCATGTCTTTAATTTACTTCTGGGCTAAATCAATGTTTCACATCATTTTTCATCTCATATATTTTAAAATTTATTTTAAGTTTTTGCTCCAAAACTCACCTTGTTTTATTTTATTATTTTCCAACTGGGTTTTATCTTTGTAGTTCATGCCTTGATTTAAAACTTCTGACAGGGATGCTTCATCACTGTCTCATTTGAATTTCTTCAACCCTTTACATTTATTTTCTTCTTATAATTTACAGTACAATCAATGATTCAGTTTTTTAAAACCAAATTTATACAATTATATTTCACACATATTTTTTATAGCCACAAATAACTTTGTCTTTTTAAAGAAGTTTGTTTTTAAAATTTTTTATTCTTATTTCCTACACATTTTGATCTATGAATCATTTTTAGTAAATTTGCATGTTTTGAATTAAATTTCATGGTTTATTTTCTCCTCCCCTGAAACCAGTTGCCACAGCACTATTTGCTGAACAGAATTTATCTCCTCCTTTGAATTACTTTGACAACTTTATTGAAAGTCAATTAACCAAATACCTAAGAATCACCTATTCTTGAACTTGCTATGCCATTCTATTCACATCTATGCCCTGACACTAATACTCCTGTGTTGTTACCCTTACCTTATAGCTCAGCATGGAATCACTGAGATGAAAGGTGAAAGATATCTCTGTTCTTTTTTTCAAGTATTTTGCCTAATTTATGTCCTTTGCATTTCCACATAAATGTTAGCATCTGCTTGGCAATCTGTAAGAAAGTTTCCTATGACTTCGACTCAGATTTTATTATATTTATAGATCAATACTGTCTGGACAAGAATGTTTCACAGTCAATGAATATGGTATATAGCACTATATATTAGGTTTCTTCTCATTTCTCACAGGATTGTGTTATAATTTTCAGTTTAACACTTTTACATGTTACATTAAATGCATCTTTCAATGTTTTTGTAATGAATTCTGTTATAAATTGATATTTTATTCTATTTTCTAATCAAGTCTAGTTGTAGTATTTGAACAGGCAATAGAAATTTGTATGCTGACAAAGTTTCTGGTGAACCCACTAAATTCTCATATTATTCAGTGTTTGTGTGAATTCTTTTGGATTTTTTAAACATCTATTTGTCCAAAGCAAATAGAGTTTCACTGCTTTACTTGTAATCTACACATCTTTATCCTTTTTTCTAATGCACATAGAGAATTCCAATGATTGATATTGCAATATTAAACAAATATTGCATTCTAAACCAACCATCACTTGGTCATAACTGTAATTACTTACATATTGCACTAATTTTGTTCTGAAGACATTTTGGTTCTATTTTTGCATCTATGTGTACATCAATATTTTCATCTTTGCTATCTTTTACATTTTTTCTGATTTTAGTACACTTCCATTTTTTTTCTCATAAACAAACGTTTTCCTCTATTTCTGAAGTAGGATATACTATTCACTTGTTAAATATTTATTGTGTTTACAAGTCAATCCATCTGGGCTGTGATTTTTTTTTCCTTTGGTAGAAAATGTTTTATTAACAATTTTGTTCCTTTACTAGGTATAAGCCTTTAATTTTCCTCTTTCTTCTGCAATCAGTTATTTATTTACCTATGAATTTATTTTGATACTGGGTATTTAAGCCTTGGATTCTTTACCCCTGAGCTACATCCCCAGCCCTTTTATAAAAATATTGTATTTTAAGACATGGTCTCATTAAGATGCACAGATTGAGTCAAATTTGAGATTTTCCTGCCTCTACCTCTGAGTGGCTGGGATTACAGAAATGATCCACTATGTCCAGCCATGAATTATTTTTAATATTGTTTTTTTAAAGACATTTGCCAGTTTCACTTAAGCTTCCAGATTTATTTGCACAAAGTTGTTCAGTTATATTTTTTTAGCAGTCACTCTTTGTTAGATATGTAATGGAGTCTATTCTTTTATTAGATTCCCTTGAGCAATCTCATTATTATTTAATTAAATTTAATAATTTCATTAAAATAGTAGACTTTAGGTTTGCTAGTTTCTTTTATTGTTGTTTTATATTTTTTTCATAGATGCCTACTTTAATTTTATGTTCCCTCCCTTCTATATAACATACAAACACATTTTTTTGACTCTTAATTCTTTGTCTAGTTGTGAATTTTACAAAACTTCTCTACTTACACCCCATAAATTTCAAGTTTTTTTTTTCTATCTAGTTAAATGTTTTCTAATTTACCTTTTGAAATTTCTCACCAGTAAAATAATGGGAGCCTAGGGTAATGAAAAATGCAAAATAGATATGTGAGAACTCTGCCTACTTATAAAAGACATGGCTGCCTCTATACTAACAATGCAAAATCATCTAAGTATTATTAGTATAATTTAGTAATTTTGAAGAATTATGTGTGTGTGTGTGTTGTGTGTGTGTGTGTGTGTGTGTGTGTATACACACACACACTTTGGAAGATTTCCATTAGAGCTCCAGCAAATAAAGTATTTGGAGGTCATTATTCCCAATATAACAATAAGAAAAAAAAGGAGAGGCTAACTGTTGTCAACTTTTCTTGGTCTAACTTAAAAGTGAGGTTTCAGACCATTTTAAGTAACCTGGTTATAGAGGCATCCTGAGAAATACAAAATTCAGATCTCCTTCCCTTAAGAAGAAGCTGCTGGATCTATAAGTCAATATGGTGCCATAAAGGATAATTGTGATGAATTGCTGTAAATTGAGATTAGATTAGTATGACAGTGAAATATTCCTGGGAACTGCAGACTTAGGAAAAGGGATGCACACTTTCATTGATCCTATCTGCAAGATCCCCATTTGTTCCATAGTTCCTCTTAGGAATCTGGCAAGGTTAAGGCAAGAGTAATATTTTTGAAATGCACTTGTCACCTTCTCTAAAAGAAAGACCAATTCTCCAGGGGTAGTGACTTTCTCAGAGATAAGAGAAGGGCATTTCTTCCTCTCTGATCTCCCCTAGCTCTTCCTGTACAATCAAGGGAAAAAAATTGTTGTTTCATGGTCAAGGTTTTAAGGACATAAATTAAAAACATTACACCTATAGGAGATATTGGGTGGAAAGTGGAATAAAAATGTGCTATTGGAAGACATGCTGCAGACATAGCATGTAGGTCCAGTAAAACATGGAGGTGTTTCAAAGGTCATAAAATATTCCATCCATGTCAGATATTAGTATCACACTAAAGCTCCAGTGTAATAATGGATTATGTTTAAAAAGCTACAAAACACAGTCTTTCCAAAAACCTGTGCTCATGAGATGAGCTGGTTCAGAGGGGCTAGCTGCAGTAGTAAACTAAGAAAAGGATGAAGAAATCACGCAACACAGGGACATGAGTTTCTCAGATAGAGGGTGGGACTGCTCTGCAACCTTAAGGGTCACCTTCCACACTGGAAGGCACCAGAAAAAGGGAGTGTGCACCCAGAATCTGTTTATTTTTATAGGAGGGACAAACAAAGGAGGTTCAATAGAATGTTCTTCACAAATAAGGCAGGGAATGAGGTTTCAAAGGTGGAATTTTGCTTCCTAATGGCTTGTGGTCAGCATATTGATTGACACTTGGCCAGTCACACCAATCTCAGGTGCTGTGTGGAATCACAGGCAGAGGGAGAGTGAGAGGAGAGGAGCTCTTGCATTGCGCACAGCCCAATTAGCTAGGAGAGCAATGCCGGACCTGTCCCTGCATAGAACTTCAGTGTTCAGAGCTTACACACTGCCCATGGATGGCTTGAGACAACATATATTCTCACTGTGGGAACTTATAGTATAACAGGAAACAGAATCAAGAGGACAACAGAGTAATTAGAATTCTTTGAAACTTACAAATAGAGCAAATAAACATTGCCCAACATAAATCCTTACACTAAAGACCACTTAACCTCAGTTCTTTCTATCCCATACAATATATTCAGCTTTTGACAAAAACAAAAAATAAATAAACAAATAAGCAAAAAAAATAAAGAAAAAGAAAAAAGAAGAAAGAAATGCAAAGCATGCCAAAATACAAATGCATATATTTTTCAATTTTGATTTTTAATTGTAGATGAGAATAATATATTTTTTCTATTTATTTATTTATTTTTCTGTAGTGCTGAGTTTCAAACACAGTGAAGTAAGTGTGACAGGCAAGTGCTCTACCACTGAGCCACAAACCCAGCCCACCAAATGCCAATTTTAAAGAGAAAAACAAGAATCAGAACTATGTTCTGATATGAAACAGTTCTTAGATTCATTTTTCAGAGAAATTAAACTAACTGAATTTTATGCTAAGAATTTTAATAGGAAAAAACAGCTGAATAATGTAAAATGAAAGATGAAAAAAATCTAAAGATAAGAACTTCTGTGGTGAGGGAACAAGAGAAAGAAAAGTTCTCTTCCATAATTCATTAGTTGACTTATATGACTGACAAAAGAACCAGTGCACTAAAAGTACATCCTTAGAAATTTCTAAAACTGAAATTGAAATACTTGTTATGAAGTGTCTATACTACAATGGAAGTGATATTTTAAAAAGTAGTTATTTAAAATGCTAGTTAAGAATACATATTATAAAAACCAGGCAGCCACCAAATAACTTTTTCAAAGTATCATTTATATGAAAATGGAGAAAATAAAATCAGATAGTAACCTCTGTTTAGATTAGAGTAGGCAACAAAAAAAGGAACAAATAATGATTGGAATGAATAGAAAACGGTTATGGAAATGTTAGATACTAACCAACTATAATGATAATCACATTAAATGTGAGTGATCTAAAAGTAATGATTGAGAGATTGCATGATTTTTATTCACTGAAATTTGTTAATGCATACTTATGTTCCAAATGTGGTCTAACTTGATACACATTCTGGATGATACTAAACAGATACTTAGGCATTACATAATAGTAGAAAAATTATAATTCAAAAGACTAACAATGTTGTTTTTTTAGCAGTTAATTGAAGGAATGGAAACTTTCATACATTTGTTGTCAACTGCATGTTAGCATAATTACACTGGGTAACCAGTTGACATTCTCCACACTATTTGAAAATACTCATTTTTATTGCCTCCTGGGGACATAATTAAAACACATGATCATGGCACCAAAAGATATGCATGAAAATATTTATGAACAAATTAGTGAGAATATCAAAATATCATAAGAAAAACATAAATAGTATAATGAATATTTTGAGGCATACTTTATATAATGACTACAATCATGAAAAAATAAAATATAACGACACATTTAAACACTAATAAATCTCAGAAATATCTTTTTGAGAAAATTATTCAAGAACATAAATGGCACACTTTACATAATGATAACTCATGGCTTTATAAGTCAAGCAGTTCTTCAAACTGGAATGGAGAGAGAAGTAGTGATCAGGAGGTAAGGTGAAGGTGATACTCTATATGGGATGCGGGTGAAGTTCCATTTCTTGACCAAAGTGCTAGTCATCTGAACATGTTTGTTTTGTGTAGTAAACTTGACATTTTTTTGTCTATGTTACACGTAAATTTAAAAAAAACATCAATTTTAAAAGTACTTCTATAATTGGCTAAATACACTGAGTGACTCATTTTATGGTCATTATGCATACTATGGTTATTACTTAGTTTTTAAGTGAGGATTGGCTAGCATGAATACTCCTCACACTCTCACTGCTGATGTTTCTACAGATAATGTAGTGCCTCCAACCTTCATTTTCTTCCTCTATAATAAGAAGTAATTTAAAATTTATTTTTTTGTCTAAATTTTCAAGATAACACATATCCAAAGAGTCTCAAATTAAGATCCTTGTTAAAATCTGTATTTTATTGCATTTCTAAATTACATACAGGTGTTGATTTTTAATGTACATTTTAAAACTATTATTCCTAAGGACACAAAGAGAAACACTGAGCATTCTATCCATTGTGTAGTATTAGGGTTAATAATCCATTCTTATACTAAAAGGCATGCAATCAGTCCAGTCATGGAGAGATTCACAATGAGAGATACCTTTGTCAAGAGTTTTTAACATTTATAAAATAGTGTCAAGTAAGCAGAGGAGGAAGCAGCATAAGTGGACATGAATATACAATAATATCTTTACAACTCAGCCAGGTCCCCAAGGGGGCTAACCGAGCTTCTCTTCATATTCAATAGGTATTTAATACCTTCTAATATTTAAAAAAATACTCTTTATCATGGTGACTTGTTTCACATGACTATCAAACTCAATAATGCCCTATTATCTATCATCTCTAAATGACAGAGAGAGAGAGAGAGAGAGAGAGAGAGAGAGAGAGAGAGAGCGCACAAAGCAAGAGAGTGAAAGCAAGAGAAGAAAGAGAAAGAGAAGGTGGTGGAGGGGGGAAGAGAGGGAGATTTCAGGCAGAAAAGTGTTTTTATAGTCAAAATCTAATGGGGTCTTTGGGTCTGCAAACTGCCTTGTTGGCAAACAGTGATTGGATCATACAGTAATTCCTAAGGGTGTCATTTTCTGCCCTCAGACAGACCCAGCAGGGGCCAGGTGTGGCTTTCCATTGCACAAGATAGGTGGGGCCTGAGTGTTCAGCTTTGAGTGGAGTTGAGTGTTCAGCCTTGTGGCAAACAAGCGATAAGGAACCAGAAGGGTTACTGTCAAGTGTTCAGCCCACCCTGCAGATGACATTTATTAAGCCTGCCCTGCAGCTAACATATCTAACCTTTGACTTTGCATGTAGTGACTTAATTTCTTTTGAATTTTAATTC